>NW_018485512.1:0-5621 GCF_002113885.1 Mizuhopecten yessoensis
AAAAATATCACCAATGGCCACAACCCTCTACTGTATACTGCTACCATAACGTTCTACATCCTTTACTGTATTTTGCTCTACATCATTAACTGTACTCCGCTCTACATCACTTACTGAATTCCGTTCTACACCATTTACTATTTTCCGTTCTACATCACGTACAGTATTACGTTCTACATCACTTGCTGTTTTCCGCTCTACATCACGAGCTGTATTACGTTCTACATCACTTACTCTATTCCGTTTGCATCACTAATTGTCTTCCGTTCTACGTTACTTTTTAGTTTGATTTACAGTTTTGTTTATGTAGAAGAAAAGTATAAATACTTTTGATAATTATGATAAACATGACAGAAAGTGTTAACTAATTTTTCAATAATAAAAAACATATCTAATAAATCTCCAACAGTCTGATGTTTTTTCCAATAATTAAAAAAAAATGTATCTACAGTTTCCTTTTCATTCTATAGTGTTTTCTTTTCCTCCTTCCTATAATAACAGATGTATATCAAGCCACACACAAACAGAGTAGACATATTGCGTTCAGTTATGTAACTAGACACGCAAACAAATCTAATTATTAAGGAAGCTCACATCTTCTATTTGCGCAATACTGTCAAAGTAAAGCACTTTCGACAGAAGGTCGACGTTCATAGATTATTGCCTTAATCTCCCTAGCATCACGTATTTCCCTTATACAGTTCGCGTTGATGTATCAACTTTGTGAAACCTTATATCGGAGTGATCTATCCACTTTGATGGATATTATGTCCTGGTGATTGCTTTCTTAATTGTCTTTTTCTTTTATTCATTTTGTTACGATAATTACATATAAATATGTTAATAGATAAACTACCAAACTAGCACAACCGTTAGCTATTATACATTATACATGAACTACGATATATCCTAACGCGAAAGTGACAGGGAAACGGAACTATTATGGTTTGTTTCTATATGGTGCAGCCTACTCGCAACAGCCAGGGTCATATGAAAAAGGGCGTTTGATACAAACAGGGCGATAAAGGATGGTTTAAGTTAGTAATCGGAAGTCTATAAATTATGTATCTTATAGATCAATTTTAGTTTTCTTTTTTTTTTCTCTAGGCGTAAAACACAATTCTAGACCTGTTTCAGAAGTTATTATAATTTTTTAAACGGGGATATTAAGGAAGTCCTTTGTAGCTTCTCTTTGGGCCTTCTGTCAGTTGATATATACATGTACAAATGTATAAATCTTATTTGGCACAACCATCCCATAGCTCACAATTGCTTTATGAAACTGGCAATATGAATGTTCTATAAGGAGCATCATGACTCAGGAAGTGTTCATTAAGACATAATATGTATAATTTTCCTAACAGACGCGTTAATCCCATTAAATGGTCCGAATTTGAATTACATCTGTTTTCTCCCAGGATTATAAGGAACTAACAATGTATTAAGAATTTCTAGGTTTCAATTCAAAGTTTTGTTTTGCTTTGGTTTAAGACAAGACGAAAAAAAAATTAGCTATCAAACATCTGCAAAAATCAAAACCAAAATATTCAAAAGAGGCTGATCTGTAATAGGGGTTACACAATAATTGTTGCTACAACATCTGTTTAAGAATTGTCCAAACAGACTATTTGACACCTCATACGTGTAAGAATAACAAACTATACGAATAATAACGATTTAAGTTTCACCATTAAGGGCCTGTCACACACTACCGATGTACCTCGCCGAGGCTAAACTGGAGCACAAAATAAACAACGGTGGTAAAATTGGCAGAGCTCCGGCGAGAAAGCACTTGAAAACAAAATGAAAATTAACCGTAGCAATACTGATGTAGTTACGGCGCTCCAGTTGCGATACCGTCGTTCTATCGTTGTCCTTCCGATGTAAGAGCCAATATGCTACCAAAAACCTCTTTTCCGTCGTTAGTACATCGGAGGCGCATCAGTGCTACTCCCGTGGTATTCGGTAGTATTATGATATTACGTCGGTACCAGTACGGTACACATTGAGGCCACTGGAGAGCCACCGATCCATTACTCATTACGCATTGTCGCAATTTTTATTTTTTTTATTCAAGTGCACCACATTCATCGAAATATATATCTACCAGCGGGTACACTTTAGAATGACCATTATATAATCATACCGAAGCTTTAAAACAAAGAAGTTTCTATTCAACATTAATTGTAAAAACAATTGAAGATCACTGTTAAAACTTAAGGATATTTGACAGTAGAGAAATTGAAAATGACACCCTTTTTAAACAAACGTATGATATTGGTGTATTCCGCGTATTTTGACATTTTTTAGGAGGAACAGTAAGCACAGTATGTCTTAACATTTATGCCTCCCCAAGCTGATACACCTCGTGTGATACTATAACAATGGTTATTAAATGACTCAGCATTGTCTTGAACGTATCCACTAGGATTAGATATTGGTTGAGAAGTGTTGGGCGATTTTATAAACCGCTTAATCAGGCTCCAAGATGACTTTGGATCAGAGGACCGGTAACCACCAATTATATCATGGCGTGTTCGTAAAAGGCTACATTGTATGTCTGTCATCATGTTACAACTATGATTTGAATTGCTGAATTTCGACGATAGGTTTATCTCCCTGTTTAACGCAACCTATGTCTTATTACTAAGATTATCATTCAGTTCAGAGATCGTTCTAATGTTTGCATTAGGTCTGATAAATACATTTGCAAAAAGAAAGAAAATTCGGAAAAAAAACTAGCACGATGGATACTGTATCAAAAACAGCAATCCAATTATGCAAAAAATATCTATTTTTACTTCTAATTTACCGTTTATAGTCCGGTTTCAATACGTTTTGTTCTCTTTTAGTCTTTTTTTTTTTTGACAATATTTCACTTTTACAGAATAACACTTTTTTACCTTATACATAATGTTCTATTCGTGTATTCCATTCATCATACATTACCCATGCATTCTCGTTTGCATACATCTGTGTTCTGTAAGTTTTCTCTGATATTGTAATTTACATATGTGAATTAATGTATTATGTACATGCATATTATACAATGTTTCTCTGTATAAAGAAATACCACAGACAATTTTCAACTTTCAGTTGATAAATAGCTTCAATACTATTGTTTACAGAAAATTATTAAAACTAATAAGCAGTTTAAGCAATTAAGACAATTAGTTCAACTATGGTGGTAACTGGATGATCTACCGGTCGTAAAACAGAGGAATCAGTACACCAAATAAAATCAGATTAAAGGATAGGCTCAAGTAAACAGGATCTGGTCCCGTACTATCAGCAACCTTTAACGTTAGATATCGTTCAGGAACTGATATTGCCAAAACGAACGTAGTTATTTGAAGCAGTTTACCAATCAACGTTTATTTTTTTAAGACCATTGTTAACACGAATGTAAGTTATTTTTAACAGTGTTTTCTAGTATGACAGCGAGACCAATAATGCATGTTCAGTGGAGAAGGATAAGTTTCGTCATAATAACCTCATCACCAGGACATTCCAGCTCCGAGAGACGATCATAATTGAAAGATTACTTATATAAACACAAAAGCCCCCACCAGCAGGATTTCTATTACGTTAAAAGGAAGAAGAAAATTAATCAATGCATAATCCATCGCTTCAGTTAAGCAGATGATGTCGTATTTATTGGCTGTTTCTTCTGCGTGTTTAATTAATGCCTAAAGCTAAGATGATATATGGAAAAAGGGTCCACTTCCATATGCTGTAATGATAGTCGTAACAGAATATCTGGAAAATTCATTATTTTACGCAATAATTAACCATGACAAAAATATGTTACACTGGATAAGGAAAGTAGTTTTAAGACTTTAAACCCAAAAGAAAATTGTAATCTATATTCCCATGCCAGGTAATCACTAGCTATAGTAAATTCCAATACCTGGCACGCCTAGCCAGGGAAACTGCCAACTGGACAAAATGCAAAAAGAATATTGATTTGGACCGTCCTTCTGACACGCTTATAGACAAGAGGAAGTTGTAACACCAATCTAAACAACTTAACACTCTTCCCTACGCCGACGTATAATACCCACACATATTTTCTAAATACAATTTTTAACAGATCTACTGAGAAGAAAGAACAAATTATGACACTCTTTGTATGGAGAAAATTGTTCAGCAATAGCCGAATGGTTATAATTATGATTTGTATTGCAATAAACAGAAATAGTAAATGATCAGATATTGTGATTTAACTGAATATGATTTATGTTTTGTCAAACGAAGAAGATTGTCGAAAGGCTAGTAATATCACATGTATTCATAGTTTACTGACACTCCTATTCCTTTATATTATCCAACCCGTGTCTTGACTGTCATTCTCCTGCATTTTGTTCCCTTCGAATACGATTGCCTTGTCGTCTTGATCTGTAAAGTCAAGTTCGTATGACAATCAACAAAAAATAGTTAAACAAGTAAATTTGTAAAAGACTTGACCGCATGCTGGGAAACAGCCATACGCACTAGGTCTAGATACTAGACATGGGTTTATACCTATGCACACCTATATTTATAATCCAATAATAACGAACATAGCCAGAGACAGACTTACATTGTTACCTGTAACTACAATTTCAGTAATCTACAGAAGCCGCGTATATTAATCAAACGCAGAGGTGTAAGAGGAATAATAAACAAGACTATTGACAACAGGTTGACGAAGAGTTCACACCTATCGTCATTCTTTAATGTTTTTTGGAGTAGCACATAAAAAAAGTACGCAATTGTCAACACATTCACTGATATACAAGAAGCCAAAATAACCTATAAAGAGATCGGTAGATTATCTCCCCTCCTACTTATAATGGTTTTAACTTAAGTTCATGCGTCATTGTAGATAATCAATACAATGGTTATATGTCCAAAGCAGGTCAAATACCATTGAAGAGTTGTTTGTAGAAAAACTCATATTGTTAAATCGGACTTATAAGAACCTGTATGTATAACTTGCACAGTCAAATAAGTACATCGGTACATCCTACTTGGTATGGCGAGTGATTTCTGGTAAATCAACAGCAGGCGCAAAATATAACAACAGTCGCTGCACGGTAACCTAGTTGTAAGGCACGCTGATAAAATACAAGAACTAATCATACAAATGTGTGTTTGGCATACATCCTATGGAAACATACTTAATACATCAAAACTATCACTGTCATGGGTCAAAGTCCATATTGTGAAGGTTGCGTGATAGCTTATGATGTCTGTATCCATTGCAGGTCTCTACTTTCTGAAGTTACTAATCTAATAAAGCCGATTTGTTATAAACGTTAAGCACAGCATCAACTTTCTTCAGCAAAATAAAGATTTAAGAATACCTCTTATGAAGAATTACACGTTACAGGAGCTCTAGCTACCAGTACGTACGTATTCCCCTAGAAGTAATGCATACGTGATGGGGAGCATTAACGTCAATCTAAAATATATTACAATCATTGACACCTATAGATTTCAAATCAATATTGATCAATATCCTCTCTTTACGCGAATGTCTAAAGTTAACTTGGACCAACCTAATGGTATTTCAAAACTAAACAGTGCGATCCTATTTTCATATGTAATGCTTATATTTCTTCCTAAAGATTCTCAAA
>NW_018485513.1:0-5627 GCF_002113885.1 Mizuhopecten yessoensis
GGACATGGCATGCATATCAATATTCCCTGAAGTTATATGATTTATATATATACTAACTAATGATCATGTCACGGGACATGGCATATTTGGGTCGGTCAGAAGAACTGATATTCCCCGACCGACAGTACCAATCTGCTTAGAATCAGCAGCTTATAGAAGACAATTTATATGTAAATTATTTCATGTTACTGAGTTATATACAGAATGTATTGCTTTTAAAGGTGTATCATTAAAACTACTGTCAACATGTAATGCGTATTCAACAAAACGATTCAAGTTAAACAAATTAATAAATAACCATACCGTTAATACATTAGGACATATTATGAAATTGAACTGATACAAATGGACACCAACAGGAATTGAGGAAACATCAAGACAAAAGGAAAGACATCATCAACCGGAATCGATACAGTAATGATCACTCAAGTCAAATACAGTACATTTTGTAGGTCACCAGCGGTCTTATGCAGTAGTTGTATTCATGATAGACGGCATCAAATTATAAAAGGGGTGGAATGGTGTCAGGTAATGATGACAATTATCAACATTTTCAGTGTAGTTGGAAACATTTCAGGTAGGGAACACTGGCTTATCTTTTTTAAGGTCAATAGAACGGATCTATACAGAGCATTCTGATATTTGAAGTTTATGTACCTTAACCAACAGTATCTTGCAAAACCGATGAGCCCTAAAAGGACAAAACAGCTGTACAACGCTGTGTAATTTATATTTGGCATTCTGTACCTATCAGAAAATTTGATAGTTGCAGTCAACTGTGTTAGCTAACGTTTATCTATCAGGTTCAGGAATAGCAAATGTACAATGACATAGAAACACGTGACTGACTGTTTTACAACAGCCTCTTTGTACTGTAGTTACTGGGAGATGTTTTTCTATCGTTTCCGGTTAACCATATAGAGTATGTTTAAATGAGGATGTTTCGTCATTTACCTGACGTCATAAAGCAAGAGTGAATACTTGGTCAGTGAATTTGTTTCATGTTCACACTGAAACATCGCAAAAACAACATTCCAACTCCTGGTGTCTGAATACTGTATACCGGGAGATGTTCACCCAGTCAAACCTTCGCCATACGCCGGTAAAATCCATATTATTCAAGTGTTAATTTCGCTCTTCACATTTAATTATTTTGTATTTATTGTTGTCTATTAATGTTCGCTGTAATGATAAATTTGCCCTCATTTCAGAGGGCGAAAAAAGGCGAAAATGTACCTGCAGTGAAAACTGTCCGGTATACAGTAGTGACAGGCCAACTAGTCCGACATATTTTGAAACATATTAAACGGAATACAACAATATCTATAATATTTTATTTGCCTCTCAATGTAAAATGTCTCCAGATATAGAATTCACTATGTAATGGACAGGAATTTTTCTGGATTCGCCTGTATTCGTGTAAACTATACCAATAAAGCACCGGTCATATTACGAGCAACGTTGTGAAGGTTACTCACGTAGGGCGTTAAGTGCCGCCTGCTGATAATACCGTCCTCGGAAGTATTTGACGCAAGGGATGGGGCATTAAGAGACTTAATCCTATGGTAAAAATACCTCACAGTAACGAGAGTCAAGTTTTCTTATTCTATTGTTAACAGGTATGGGAAACTGTTGTTGTCCTCACTAAAATCACTATTCAAAACATGTTGTAGGTCCTGAGACTGATATCCTGTAGAAACAAATACTACAACTTTAAACGCGATAGCATTTTCATGTACTGAAAATCCGTTCTGAGATGTCTATTATCAGCAAATCGTTGCAAAATGCACGGTTCCTACAATGCTCTTCATGGCAATATTGTTTACTGCGGTAAGAGCTAAGTGCATTTCGCTTTATAACAAAATCAGCGCAATTTAGCTAGGTAAAAAATACTTACCTGTAAGACAACGAAATAGCCCCGTCTTCTCACGTCTATCACACCTGGTAGTCTCCAAATGTTATCGTATTGAAGACAACAAATTCATGATAGGGTAAGTAGCGTGCACACTGTAACAATACTTGAGATATCTAGAAGGACATCAGTCACCAGTGCCGGTAGTTAATTACATAATTTGTCTGTGGATCTATCTTAATGGGGGGAAGTCTGTCGTGTCGGCGAGGAGGACAATGCGTACAGTCTCGACTGAAAGGCTGTAACAGCGTTGTTATATCGGCATCACGCTATAACGCTAAATTATTCAATTCCTTGTAAACGTTACAGAAGAAATTTCTCAGAAAACAAATTCAAGCGACAAAACTTTGGTTTCTGCTTCTGTATTTTCTTTTCGTCGGTATGTCATATACAATTAATTGAATTGCAATGTTCATTTAACCACAATACTAATATCCAGAAGTTTATATAACATAATGTTATAACATAATATAATATAAAGCAACCGATTACCTTATACACAATGTTTAATTAACAGCTAGCATTAACAATCGTAATTGAAATTCGAAGTAAGGAGGCACCATAAATGAAAAAAATATGTAATTACAGTATTTCCCCAGGTCTTAAATTTTCGCCGACGATTGAATATTGGGTACGCAAAGATATCTGCATTCGCAGTAACACTTACGCACCTCCAGTCGAAATAAATCAACCGTAACTGACCATTATCCTCCCTTTGGACCGTTTTCTCCGTCCTACCAAGGCCAGAAATAACTTCCATGTATATCTTCCCACTGCCTCAGTGCCCTAGGTTATATACTTTACACAGTGCGTGATGTATGGCGAAGGACTCGCGGTGGTGATGTATGATAAAAATCGTTGCGGATCGCTAGGGCAGAAAAGTTGTAGACAAACAATGTCATACACTGCTTTTGTTATGTATCTGTAGTTGTCCTTTAAAAGGGAATTGTAAAGATATTATATAAAATATTAAAAATATGATCTAAGCTTTTTATTACGTTATTTGTAAACATGGTTGTGAATTTAAATGGTCTTAAATCAAAGACAAGTTTTAAAATTTCTCTGAATTATTTGCAAGACGAAGTATTTTCCTTTGAGGTCAATTGGTTTGAAAATAGAATTACTGAAAATAATGACCTTTAGTATAAGATTAACTGAATGAAATAATTTCTGTTCGGGTTAGGAAACTATCTTAATTCTTCAGTGTTTGAACTTGCCGAACCTTCTTTTGTTGTCTAAAGAAGATTAAAAGAGTACATTCCTTCACAATCAAAAACAAATCCTTTTCAACAATGGCCCTGTTAACGTAAGTATGACTTCAAGCAAGCAACATGAGAGAGAGAAAAAGGAAAAAACAAATAATGTCGTTACTATTAATGGAATGCTCTTGCGGACAATTTCGTTAGTAAAAAAACATTGATACAATTGCATAAGAGATGAATATTTCTATTCCTGTCCATTTGCTAAAGTGAAGAGGACTAACACTAATACATTTGGTACCGATTTCATGTAATAGTTACTCATTTCGAAACTGACATCTGAACGTCATCTTGGTAGTGCTGGTATATGGATATCCAAATAATCCACATCTGCAGTACAATATTAATCGCCACGTCGAGCTGTACTTAGGGCATAGGTCTGAACCCATTAGATGTGTCCGGCAACGTAATGACCAACGTCGTTACCGTAATACACAAGAGCTGCTTACAACGCCCGTGTCCACTTGTGTGTAAGTGGCAAGGCACAAAACACTTAACGATGGGGAACAATTGCAGAACTGGCACAATGGTATACAGGAAATATCCTTAATGAAGAATATGACACAGAATGTTCATACAATATATATAAAGTATAACATATATCATATCTATATTGTGTTAAATGTTACTCGTATATGAGAGCAATCTCTCCCCACACACAAATAGTAATAAAGAACTCGAGAAAGATATTTATAAAGTGCTTTGGCTTTCACCGCTATCAGCCCATTCTTGTCAAAGTAGGTCTATATATATTGAAATTTAGCGGCTGAAAAGGATCAACTAGCTTGTGGGAGCTCAAAGGTGTATAATTGAGAGTAACAATCAATAATTCGGTTTTCTTTTTCTTTTTTTTTGAGTGGGGAAATAGATATAAGTGTTCTTTCGAATCATTTCACCATACAATTTATCACCTGTTTCTGGTGCTAACTTTGACAAAGATTTTTTATGGATACGCTTAACAAGCGAACTTGAATCAAATTATCAGACTATCCTTCAGCAAATGTTCTTTATTGACTAATTACAGTGTTGCTTACATGCTTACCCCAGGTGATATAAGTAATATGGATAAAAGACATTGTCATACTTTTGTTCTCATAAAAAGGACCAAGACGCGTTGGAATGTTTGTGTCCCAAAGAAATATCCTCTACGTGTTGGCGAATAGGTAGCATGATTAACTCAAGTGACGATAGTGTCATCTGGTGGAACATCATTGTAAACAGAAAACAACATGATACTGAGGCAATACATAAGGACAAAACGAGAAACTGAACAGAAATAACAACAACCGTAGCTGGAGACACACCAAAGGCGACAATAAAATTGTTCGAAAAGCATCAATGACTCAAATACCATTTATATAGATGAAAGCTAATCGAAAGGAAAATAACAAAAAATATTGGGGTGCACCACGATGACGGGTAAGGCATCATGGACTCAAATTAACTTTATATAAAAAAGGCTAAAGTAAAACAATAGTAATTCGGGATAAGATCAAAGAAAGGAAGCTTTATGGACTTATAACCTCTTTTTATTATGTGCATAAAGGTAAACCCCAATTATATAAGACGACAGGAAAAACAACGATTGGTTTTGTTTGGTTGTGTGTTATGTCCTATAAACAGCTATGGTCATTGAAGGACGTGCGAGGTTTTGGTGTTGGAGGAAAGCCGGAGTTCCCGGAGAAAAGCCACCGACATACGGCCAGTACCTGGCGACTGCCCTACGTAGGTCTCGAACCAGCGACCCAGTGGTGGAGGGCTAGTTGAAGCAGAATGTCATACGCCTTAACCACTTTTATAAATAATAACCAAACATGTCAAGTTATGACGCAACCTCCATTTCGATTCAGTGATAACAGCGATGGGGAATTTCATAACGATAATGTTGTATCTATTCCTAAGTGACGCCAAATTAAAAGAGAAGGTACCATGGGCTTAATTTTGTATTCAAATATAGTATCATTGCTGAAATATCAAATTAGAAATACAATATATTGTTATAAAATATTTGGGACAAATACATATTCATGCATGTTCTAATAGGTAAAATGATACTGTAGCAGCGTTGAGTGAAATGCCATTACTGATACTGTTGCTTCAATTCCCCTTGAAGGAATGGCGTTGCGGAAAGTCAAATATCATATACTGTCTGACTTTACTTGTTCCTTATGAATTACAGATGATATGGCTAACTCCGTCAAAACTCGAAGGATTTTGCTATATGCCATAAGTAGATATCAGAGTTATGTACGTATGTTAGATCATGGTGGCCGGCGTAGGGACAGACATTTCTGGCAGATGCTTACAAATAGAACAGTAAACACTGAACATAACTTAAATTACTTTGTGAGTAAGTAAAATAGACACAAAACTCACCAAGGCACTAACACAATAAGCCGAAATCAGAGCTTAAAATCGATAGGAAAACAATATCAGGAAAGTAAGAGACACCAAAA
>NW_018485514.1:0-5628 GCF_002113885.1 Mizuhopecten yessoensis
ACAACAACCAGGGCCACATGAGGACGGGTGCCTTTGGAGACACAATAACAAGGGCCACATGAGGACGGGTGCCTTGGGAGACAAGGTCAGGGGAAAAGATAGAAAGAAAGAAGACAGGAAAGGCAGGACACGAAAAATAAGTATATGCATTGACGATGATATGATTCTCTAAATACATAATAAATGTAGTCATATAATTTACTTGTAATGTATTCATTATAATAATATATCTGTATTCATGACAAAATATTTTTTAAATAGCAATTACATATCTGTTGTACATGTACATGTAACTACATTTTACTTTTGTTCTATAGTAGTTACAGGGTTTAATTCTAATTACATTTGTACATCTCTGATAGATATAAAATGTTTGTAGTAGTAATTACGACTTTTGTTATTACTGAAAAAATTGCATTAGTAATGACAGGTTAGTATTATATTTAGAATGATTTTATTGTTTATTCTATACATTTTTCAATTATTTTTAACAAAGTCCACAAAACATTTTTACTTCAAATTTTATAGTTTTGAAGAATGTTGTTAATGAAAGAATTGGATAAAAGACTGAAACAGAGTGTTTTTAAAATTTTGTAAATAACAACTAAATGTTATGTAACATTATATCAGAATTGTATAAACGAAACAACTCCAATGCTCCTTTCCAAATGAATAATATAATTCTTTGATCGGACTTCAAAGATACAAGTATTAGGATTTCGTAGATATTGGTTAAAGTTCCAATGTTTATTTGAACACAATCGATAACTCAGGGTGTTATTACAATCAGATATGTTTCCAGTCCAGTGTCTATTTAACAATCAATAGGTATATAGCATTGTTTATATTGTTCTTGATGTTTCATTTTAATTTCTTCTCGTATATACCTCTGCCGTCTACACTGATGCTCAAGTTCTTTTAGTTTTCTGATTAAATTCAAATGATTTACAGGGTTCGAACGATGAAGAGGTTGCATATTTTAGATTTTTTTATACGATAGATATTGTAAATAAATTCTGAAAAAAAAAGTATCCGATAGTTTTAACTAATTGAGGTTTTATCGAAAATCTTGTTATTTTTATCTAAATTAATGTTCTGTTTTCTTAACAGTATTTTATGCCCGTAGAGAGTCACTTGAACAAAATTTTGTTAGATAACGACATGTACTTTGAAATTGAAGTTCACTGGAATCGACGATCAAAGTTTTACAGCAATATAAATGTGTTAACAGCTGTTATACATATTGTAAGCTTTCGTCCATTTTACTGTTATAAACTTATTTTGAAAAATCAAAATTGTTGAATGCTCTTAAACAATTATAAACTTGTGTGTCATCATGTCGATTAATTTTGCTTCTGAGAAAAAAACATCAATGCACATAAAACAAATTGGTTCACAACTGCAGTCAGTGCTCCGTCCAGTTTTAATGGTGGTACATGTACATACATGTTGATATAAATTGATTGATAGAAAAGAAAATACGCGTGTCTGGAAAATAATATTCTCACAGCGATTGAACCCGGTTGTAATAGAACACTTTTTATAATTAATATTTAAATATTTAACGAAAACAATAACATATCAAAGATTGGAATGAATGAGACTAACAGATTAACTCCCTTTATTAGTGGACCCCCTGGTCGGGTGTGCACGGCCAGATTATCGTCATCAAGAGTGGCTACCCTGCAGCTGATTATGAACAAATTTCAGCATTTTATTTCATTGTTAGCTTAACAGGCTTAAACATCTATTAAACATCTACCAAGCTGTATAATTTATAGCCAAAATGCTATGTATTTATATCATTATTTTGTGTACCACTTTACCCGTAATTGCAAAAATTAAAGGTATTTTTCTGTTAAAGATATTAAATTATGAATAATAAAATAATGAAAGTTTTAACGTAAAGATAACAAGACATAAAAACAACATTGTATTAAGATCAATAAAAAGTGTACTTGAACCTCGTGGGATAAAAAAACAAAATCGACCAAGGCCTTGTAACCAACACAACAATAGAAATGATAAAATATGGAGTACCATTCCGGAATGATGCCACGAACGTCGACGGATTGCTATTGTACTTGAATGAAAACATAATTCTTCGCTTCGAAGAATCTTTTTATCTATTTTTTCACAATTACTGGTGAATTCCTGTATTTCCATTCCAAAATCTCCCTCCAGCAAATAATCCTCAGAGAAACTCTAGCTCATTTGCCTATGCCTGGTAATGACATTTCCCAGAGAGAACCAGCGTTGATCCAGATACATGACTAGCTCTGTGGCTAGCACTGTGTCCAATGTATTCTTACGACATTTAATACTGTCGATGACAGGAAGTTATTTTTAATGTGATTTGTCTGATTATTGTACTAGTGTCGGTCCTGCAGTGTTATAGTAGATTTGAATAACATGTAACATTGAAGATTATTTGCATTCTAACGCGATTCATGGAATATGTCCAGAAAGCTAACGGTGTTATGGCCTCATGAATGTTGAAAAAATAAATTTCGTTTCTTAAATATTGGTAATTAATGTGTTGAACTTGGTTGCGACAGACGTGTTATCTTTATTTTTATTTAATATACTTCCATTTAAACTATGCGATTCATTCATAATACATTGAATACTTAACTTTGACAAATGAACGATTTCAAATGACCGTTTTAATACACCTAGGTCATACACGACAATGAGTTAAAAAAGGATTTATATACAACCTATAAAAATCCAACATTTTTGACAATTTCATTTAGCAAATGCACAAATGAAACCAAATTCGGTTAATGGTTACCAATATGAAACATCAGTTCAAAACAATACGAAAGAGACAACATAGCTAGTCTCTCAAAAATTAAGCAAATATTCACTACCAGTTTTATGTATGTACATCGGATAATCATTAATAAAAACTAGCATTTTGAGAGGACATATCGATTACACTCATGCCTTGATTAAATGTCGCCTACGTCTCCCATACTTTTCGTGCCAAATTAACAAATAAAGGCCTGCAATTTAGTATTATATATTGTAATTTATTTCCCTGATCTACTGAGACAAAAATGATATTGGAATGGTTTCATATCATGTTTGATAATCTTTGTTTTTTTAGTTGATTCAAGGAAGGGTTAGTAAAAGTACCCAAGAATCATTCCTAAAAGTACATACTGTGTGGTTCCATTGGATTTCAACATTTTTGATATTTTAAATGGTTCCATGAATGACCTTAGCTGTTAAAATGACATTAAAAAATAAAAACAAACTAAACTAACCAATATGTGTTTTTTTAAAACATATTCGTGAAATATGAATAGGAAAATTTCGTTACGATGACGAAGTACTTTTTGGCATATAGGTACTCGCTGTAAATTCCACCATTAGTATTCCTCACCTAGAGTTTTTTTTTTGCTGCTGACCTCAATATATATTACAGACTATTTAAGAAACATATTTGAACAAAAGTAATACAGGTAGATGATTATTAAAAACTTGAAATGAAAAACGCATAATAACTTTGAAAAATAGACTTCAAAAAATATTCCATATAATTATGATACATGGTAGTATATGTAAGTTTGTGTTACTAGTGTTTGTTTTGTGACAGTCGAGGCGACTGATCTTAGATACCCGAAGTATTGACATGTTGGTATGTGTCCGTTGCCAATGGCCAATGAAAACGACAAACGTAAGAAAACGCATGTGAATGTACCCAAACAATTCAGTAATGATCAGTAATGATTAGAGTATGAAAAATAAATAACGTTGCACTATACAACTGTTTCGTCCTTTGAGGACTGATCCGTGATGCTCAGGGCCAAAAAAGGCGGAAAATCATAATTGGTCTATAGTACTGTCGAAATAAGAGAGACAAGTAAAAACCCTTAATTATGTGAATTTCAAAACACTAGAGGGCACTCTCTAACTTCTAATTAATAATTGTTATAGTGTATGTATCATTAATCGTGCCACTACATACACAGGAGATAACTGCGGTCAGCAGTGTTACAGCACACCACGGGCACTACGTATACGATATCCACCAGAAGAGTATTGAAAGATGACTGTACGACATACCCAAATTGGGTGGTAAATACAGTATGCCAAAAAAGATTTACAATGCATCATACAGCTGTTAGCCTATTATAAAGATCTGCGATATCAAATGTTGATATGTTTATGGAGTTTCGTTTCAAATTAATGGATTTCGTCGTAAATCCTGTAATGAAATTATGAATGTGGCAATCAGGAAAAAGACTTTCACTTTGCCGAATTCCATAACAGAAAAACTGAATTCCAAAGCAAACAATCAGTTTCTATATTCTCATAAATGTTAAACTAATGACTTAGTTGTGATTTAATGTTATGCACTAATGCCATTAATTATTAATAGTCTCACCAGTGAGTCTCACATTAAGTTCATGACTCTAAGATTGTCTGTTATATCAATTATTTCTTTCGATAGTGCAAAAAACGCAAATCGTTTCCCCGAGCTTGTATTATAGTTGAAACGTATTGCAAACTATTTTCCTACCGGGATAACACTGAGTAAAGTTAAACAAATCACATCAAGGAAAAAGAAAAAGTAACTAAAAAACAAAGTAACTAAAAGTAATATAAATCATCACGGGAAAGGGTTAGTAGAGATAAATAGAATGGTACATAATAAATAAACCATATGTAACAGTTCCGAAGAGACATAAAGTCTGTCAAAAAGGCCTCAAATAAAATGGTGTAGCATTTGTTCGTCCTAATAGAAACGTCGAATGTTTCCTTTGCTTTAGAATGTCCTACATTAGCATTCACCATAATTACATGTATAAGTGGCATGACTACAAAAACCAATGTCTCAAGAACAAGACAAATACTTCTAATTATCCCCAGGTCATTGTAGTCTTCAGCACCTTTTGCATGCTATATGAAATAATAACAGCGAGAGTTCGGTAATATTTTAAGAGAAACACGATTCAATCTATCAATTGGGTCTCGTATAAATGCAGTATTTCTGTCAGGGTCGATGATGTTATACTAATGGTGCGTCACAGCTCCAGTCTCCCGATGTATAATTATCCTAATACAATTACCATTCTGCTAACTATTGTACCTGCATGCATCACGGAGCTGTGTTCGTTCGAAATCAACATCCCTTTGTTTGATTACAAAATCCTCAGACCGTGAAATTGAGTTTCCGTGCAATATATCCCAATATATTCCATTTTGATTACGTTACTAAATGAAATATTTATTAGTACCCGTAGCTTCTGGGTTCCATGAGAAATAAAATAACAAATGTGTTCTGATAAAAGTGAATGTTTATCGATTGTTTGTGCTTTTCTGATGATACAAAATGATGATATAATTTCTATTTGATGAAATCATATTAGATTTGTTTACACGTGAAAGTAAAAATGACAACAAGTGTTTATTTATCGCTAATTTAATAGTTTTGAACATGAATTTCCACTTGTAAAATTTCTTTATTGTAGAGTTGCTTATAATTATGTTTAGATAAAGAAAAAATATTTCAAAATTGTATTTTGTAACAAAATGCTTACTTGATGGGAACAAAAGAACATTTGTATGTCGTATCATTTATTGTAATACATTATCATTTATTGTAATACATTATCA
>NW_018485515.1:0-5631 GCF_002113885.1 Mizuhopecten yessoensis
TGCTCAATTCTGAGTATTTTACTCCTTTTCTAATCACCAGTGTACATACTTACAACCCCTAATCTCAGGTCCGTTTACCTACTACTTATGAAGACTAAACCCTGAGCAAAAGTCTGTGTACCTACATCTGATAAGGCCCAATACTAAATGGATGTATGAAAGGTCCCCAGCATGCTATTTGTCAGTTGGGAATTTTCAACACATATTCAAAGGATTTCCCACCAGGTCCTTTGAACAGTAGACATTTTCTCACCAATTTGATAGACAAGAATCATTGGACAATTGGTGACCCATTAATACACCTGACAGAACCTTTATGAATGTTTAAATCATGACACCTTTCTACAAAAGGACCTTCCTAATGGAGACACCTTTACCACTTTAGAGGTAGCCTGAGGTCCACTCAGGGGTTGGCAGTATGTCCTGGGTCCCTCTGGCTAGCTTACAAACAACAGTCCAGGACCCCAAGGCCAGTACGCCTGGTCGGACCTATTATCTATACGTCCCCAATATAGCCAGATTCTTCTGACTCAGTGCTGTGCATCTAATTCGGAGGTGTGATAAAATTAAATTGAATACTATAGATTGAGATAAGAGAACTGATGTGTTAGCCTGTTATCAAAGGAAGTGAGGGTGTCGGTCAGTATGTCATGCTTCGGATCAATATGTCAACAATTTTCATGCATGACCAATTTATCTTAATGGTCAAGTTCAACTGAGGATAAAAGGTAGATAAACCTGGCCTGAAATATGGGGCCATTTGTTGACCATTAAAAGTAATGTGCATATACAAGGACTTTATACAAATCAGATTATGTCTGACATATTTGATACATTTAAAGGCCTCTCCAGTCTACACATTTAGTACCATATATCCACATTTGGAAAGTCAAAGGATTTTTATTTGTTTAATCTTATTGAACACTCTTCAACAATGTATATTATGGTCATTTTTACCCTCAGCAGCATTGGTCAATAGTGATCTCTCACTGAGCTAATGTGCTGTCCACTCAGTCTGCCAGCCAGTCTACAAGTCTGGTCTTCGGTAATTACCTCGGACCTGTGATTACATACAGGTACAGCACATCGACCAAATGTTGTAACAAAGCAGGGTATAATGTAGCCCAATGAAGCCAATAGACCGACATTCCACTCCAGACTTTCAGAGCAACTCTAGAAAGCTCACACACACACTGCTGTTCCAGGGGTCTTAAAATCTTAATAATTCATAGCTAATTCATTGATGTGAACAAAGTACCCCAGGGGGATGTTTGGTTCTAATACCAAGGTATACATCAATGTAAACCTAGACAGTAATGTATAGGTAGCAGAGCCGAGTGTGGTAGCTCACACCGTAAGTGGGGCCACTAATACAATATGTTATTCCAAATCTATATACAAATGTACAACTCCCCATCCTCCGGCCCCTCTCTGTCTCCTTATTGTACATATCCTAACACAATTTGCTATGACTTTGATCCTGTTTTCCCAAACACATCAAGCTATGAATACAAACAAGATGTCTACCATAAAAACCAGGAGCCTGCAGGCTTCAGCAATGGTATAATTCCTCCGCACTTGTGTATAAGAAATAAGTTCTTATCAAAATAAGCAGGAGGACTGACACCATGAATAGCCTATTGTATTACAGAATACAGACTTTTCACATCATTTCCAATATTTTCCCAGTTTATTTTGTTCATCTGAGGATGAAGAGGTTTTCTGTGTACAAATAAATGTGAATGCCATCTGCTTTTAAAGTGAGCCAGAGTCTAACTGTGGCCACCTTGTATGACAGGCAAGTGTAATTTGGGGGATTCTCATCCCAATGTAAACAAATACACACTGTGTCCCTAGTGCTGTCAATGTACCACAGACCAGTCCAGTTTACCTGGACAGCTGGCCATGGCTCAGCTGTGTAATGATGATTCATCATTCAAGTGAATGGTCAACATCACTTTATCTGGCCTGGTCAGCTCACCTGGAAGTAATTCACCTGCAGCAAGGCTACATCGAAGGTGACCCCTCTACATACTCCATCAAACAGCCATTCATTTGTTATGACTTGACTCTTTAATTTATGGTGTACAATAGATAACAGTAAAGTTTAACCACATGTACCCTAACATAAATATACAGCAGGTAAGTCACTGCTACTCTGTCAACTGTCATCTTCACTTCTGTGAAGCTATCTGTGCAGTTTACATGACAAAATCACCATCCTTTCCCACTTACTGGTAGATACCTGTAAAAAGTAAGCAAAGCACCACTTTGTGAAGAGGAAAACTTATACTAACCATACTTGTTCATTTGAGACAACAGTAAATAATCTCCACAGGAAACTCATTGTTTACAATGAGATCCTCTATCATAAAAATAACTGTATATGGCATCTAACAATAAAATTGACTATCTTGACCGTGGCTTACATCAGGTATGGTAGATGAGGTACGATAGGTGACCACAGCCAGGAAGATACCAGTATGTTGCGGTACAATAGGTGACCAGTGTCAGAAAGATATTTGTATGTTGAGGTAGGAGAGATGACCACTGTCAGGTTGATAGCTGTAAGTTGAGGTACCATAGCTATATAGGTGACCACAGCCAAGAAGATACCAGTATGTTGAGAGTTGACCATTGACAGCTGTGTATTGAGGTATCAGAGACAACCATTGATAGCAGTGTATTGTAGGTAAACAAACCAACATATGATTGATGAATGCTATCACCATTAGAAGGCTCTCCAGCCACAGAGAACATATTTAAAGTGATTTGACCATGAGTATCCTCACTCTAGTCCTACTGTCAACCCTAACAGACATAACAAATCAGTACACACAGAATGGTTGTTTGGTGTCAGGCCACCAGATGACCGCTGTCATGGGACTAAGTGCATATATAGCTCTAAAGTGGTCATTTGTAGCATGAAAACAAATGGTCAAGCAAACTGTACTGCGGGTGTGAATGGAAAAACAAAATAAAGTAATTGTTGATCCGAGCTCCAACCACAGCTGATAGTGAGCTTTGTCATCTGCATACAAATCCTTCCTGGAGTGAGGCCATACCCAACAGCAGCGAACACACAGTGATTGCCCACAGCATGTCTCTATAACTTAATGGAACTGAAAACATTTCCTATTCCCAAGCATCATTAATGCTGACAACCAAGTTTTACCAGTAGAGGACAATTTCATGCTTTGTAGGTGAACAAAGTGCTCCCGCAACAATCTGTCAATGATGATACACTGTACTAAGTGGTTTAGAGCTTTAACACTGGCCCTCCTGTTTTAGTGTGGAGCCCACCATCTAAACCATACACACAAAACACATAGGTGATTAAAAGATCTCTCCTGCCTCCTAATGACATGTGTGGTCATTATAACTTCATGCTCATGCTGCAGGTGGTTATCCTGGGAACTATTGGTAAATCCACTGGACTTCACGGTGACCATAACGACAAAGGTGCTAGGATTGTAGTCATAACAACCGTTTCTTGATAAAATACTGCAGCAATGAGTGCTGCACATTTAGTCTGTCTATGTGTCTCTATGTGTCTCTCTGTGGTTCTCTGTGGACTAGTAATACAACTACATTCTAAACATGTCACAACTACAAATTTATTCCAAAAACATAAAAATGTAATACTGTGTAGAGTTTGATTATCAATAAATTAAACTCCTGTGGTGATCATTTAATAACTGACAGTTCAGTTTACCACAGTGTCCTTTCAAACTAAGCCTGTTTCATTGATCTTGTACAGTAATTAACAAACTAGCCCCCAACACAATTACAGCCAATACACAACCTGTTATGTTCATCAGGCAGTGGTATGCCATGACAACTGACAGACACCAACACAATCCTATTTCTATAGTCAGCCACTGACACAATGAAAACAGTAACGGGATCTACTGTCCATACCGATAAAGGCAGCGTACAGGAGGAACACCATTCAGCATGTCCCTCTGGACTGGGGTAGGGTTTCCAATGATTCTCAGCTTAGTGTTCAGTTTGGGTTCACAAGGTCAGCTCTCGCACTCCTATCATGAATAGGAGTCCAGGCATCAGGAGGGATGGGGAGGGGTTGTAAGTATCAGTGGAATAGTTTGACCATGCCCATGAAAGGCAATATCTACCTGTTAAAAGAGCTAATCAGCTGTCACGTCAGTTACCCTGTGTCCCCCTTCCTCAAACTTACATTTAGGATGGTGGGGGTGGGGATGGGTAGGGAGCTGGCGTAGGGGGGCTGGTCAGTCAAACATAAATGCATATAGTACCTTAGAGTAGCACACACAATCTTACGCTATATCCCTCACACTAACATTATGGTAAGGGGAGCAAACATTGTGGTGTATTATCCTTAAACACACACAATCATATCTGACCAGGGTCCAGTTCCTCCCCTCGGACCTTGTATAACGTTAACACACAATCATATCTGACCAGTGTCCAGTTCCTCCCCTCGGACCTAATTTATAACGTTAACACACAATCATATCTGACCAGTTTACAGTCCCTCCCCTTGGATCCTGTATAACCTATATCAGCTTAGATTGACCATAATCAAGGTTATGTGATCCACTACATAATCAAGGATATATCAAACATTTCCTATCACCCAACTAGATCCAGATATGTCAGTGGTCCTCAACATCCAGTATAGGTACATGTATGAGACCAGTGTAGGAATGTTATCATAAACGATCTAGGAAGGTGTCAAAGTCATTCTATAGAGATTTATACAAAGATGAGGAAATGGCCCATTGAGGGACCTTGTACACACTACCTGTACCAGTCAATCCCCACTGTACACAGTCCCCAGCCAACACTAGCCTGACCTTGTATGACGCCACTGAAGGTGACCACCGGGCATTTGAACAAGAAAAGAATAAAGGTTTTTCAGCAAGCATTTTCAAAAGGTCACAAAAGGTCACACTTTTTTTCAAAGTTAAATCTGTAACAAACAAAATTAGGAATCATTGCATCTGTAGACTAAAGCTGCTTTAATCACAACAATGAAAGGATTGAAATTCTGAGCCACGTCAGTTTTAGATTTGCTATCATTTGATTGGAAGCTAATGACTTCCTTTACTTTCATTTATTTCCGGTGGTGATGATAACAGAATGAGCAGTACACTGACAGCCAGCTCCTCTTACATCAACAAACCAACACTCTTAGTTAAACCTTAGATAATCCCAGCAGCAAATGTAGCCAGCTAATCTAAATCTGTCCTCGGGCTAATGCTCCTGTTTAGATATAGCTTCCATCAGCTAACCTTGAAGACTTCCAGTCTGCCTTTTAAACACCATTTAAACCATTATCCATCTGTGTTTCACTCATTTTCTAATTCTTGTAAAATTTAAAGCAGAAGTGAAAATGATGTGGGTGAGAGTGCACTATCTACAGATCTGACATTTATACGGCAAATGCATTATTCATTTGTAAAACAAATGTTAAAAACAACCATTAAAACGTGCACAAACTTTAATGTACGAAATGTTCAGATTTAGTTGAGATTAGATTTTCCACTATTATGGTTCTAACAGTTTTACAAAAATTCGTCTGGCAGCAGGGATTTCACACTTCACCAAATGTCCAACCTTATAGCAACAATGCTGATCCCACCAAAT
>NW_018485516.1:0-5640 GCF_002113885.1 Mizuhopecten yessoensis
TTATATTGCTTTGAAGTAAAGAAAATGTTCTGCCACAAAAAAAAAGGGGTTGTCAACAGGTTGGATTTTTAACTAGGAATGTACTTCCTATTTCCGTTTATCAATGCACTCCTATGAACTTAAAGGTTTAGACCAATATTCGACAAAAATAACTTTAACATAGCTGGTGACTTATTGACACGACCATAAGCTCTGTCAGTGAACAATACTTTACCTGCCCAACAGTTTCGCAGAGGTCATATTTCTGGCGGAAAGAAACCCTTTATAAGATAACCCTCCTTGTACCTGTTGTTGGATATTTCCATAGCAGACCAGACTTCAGCAGGCAAAGCTGTTGTACTAAGCTTTATCAACTTTTATTCCTGAGTTGCTAGTTGCTCTAATTTTTACACGAAAAACCTACAAAAGGAAGAAATATATTTTGAATGGTAGCACAGGTACCTATCTCGAATGAGGCATATGCATGTAGAGTTGTGCATATACATAGTATCGTTTTGCTCATTCGCGATAGGTACCTGTGGTTTAATTGCGGATTTCCCCCTGTTAGCATAGAGATATTGTGACTGATTTAGATATTATACTGGTCAAGCTCAGACCAATTTCTCAAACAACACGTTTTAATGTAAAGTATATATCTGACCGAGAGTTCACGGGGTCAATATCCTCAACACATAATACTACCGGGGTGATACGGGGGACCTAACGTTGTGCAGACTGACGTGTACTGCTTTACAATATTATACCACACACATGCTGGTGGTAACGTTATAGCCACAGGCTGGTCGATTATAATGTATCGACAAGAAAGTTGGTTTAGGCAGAAATATGTAATCGATGATGATAATGATTGTTGAAGACAGATAGACAATACAATGTAGACAATAAAAGTTTTGTGTCACTGCAGGGGCGCGTTGCACATTTGAATACCAGGCGGTTTAAATACGTCAAAAACACGAAGGGACGCCATAAGAGTGTGTAATACATGTATAACTATTGTGGGTGATAGTTGATGATGTGGAGTGTTGTATATATAGCTACCTTGTTCACGTCAGTGAATCACAGGATTTTAATAGGCTGAGTACCACAGCCAGTAATTGGTCGATTTTGATTAAAAATAAGAATGAATAGGAAATTATAGCTGGTCACCGCAGCTGTACTCGTTGTACTGCATACTATTGGAAACATTGTAAATATTGCACTTTTAAAACCGATGCGACTGTTTGTAATAATGAACTTTAATATGTACTGACTATTAGTACAGAGTGACTTTATGACTGAGTTCCGTGTCCCTCCGGGAGTCCGGTCTCCTTGTCACCATCTGTCACGTGCTATCAGGTCGGATGATCAGACCACGCCTGAACAGGATACAGCCGGCGATTATTGTCAGGCCGGATATTGACCCCCTACTTTACATACCTGCTCCAGTGTCTTTATCTTATAATTACCGAATATCATGGAAGGTTCGTGTACCTGTTCAGCAAGGAATAAAGGAATTTTGTTTATATTTATAAAAATTTGGAACGTACATCTTATTTATTTTTGTCAACTTACAGATTATATACAGTCAACACGAAATATGTACTTGTACCTCATTGTGACCTTAAACCAACTATTAAATTGCAATCCATGACCGAAATGTTAGTTAACAATGCCACGTGTGTCAGTCAAAAACACGGCAATGCTTTAAGATCCTATTTACAGCTAAGGTGATTTAAGGACGGAGATCACGGGTGTTAAATGTTGGCATCGTGATCGTGCATGTCAGGTCATTTCAAAGAGTTCAAAAAAATAAAGAAGAAAGAAACTTGATGTAGGTATGATAATAAGGGGGGAGGAGAGACAGGATCCTAGATACTACACAGAGAGCGAAAGTGAACATATCCCCTATCAGGAATCTGTACCTGGGTTTATTTTTATTCATTATTTACAGCTAAAATCTAGAGGGAAAACATGTTTGTGTAAACACCAGGACCAACAAAGAAACTTGATGTCGGGCCGGAAGTCATTATCACAGGTAAAGAGGTAGACTTAAAAACAGGGAAATTAAGTCAGAAACCACAATTATTGTCGTTTATTTCTCTAAAGTTCAGGATACAAAACATGTTTCCTGTGCAATCTATGACATCAGAGAGTCTCCTGTCAAAAAGTCAGTATGTCAAGTGTGTCCTACCTATCAATATATATATACAATTATAATTTATATTTCTGCTTTTGGTATCAATTTACATAACATGTTATGGAATGTTCGATATTTTACTCTAAAATATTTCGAAATTCATGAATGAAAGGTCAACTGAAATACCAAGAATTTGTCAACATCAACAGAAGATGACGCAAGCCTTGTGTTCAGTAGAACATTTGAGAACAACATGATGCAATTCAACTAGACCGTAAACAACAGTTCAATAACACCATTGTAAACAATGTATATGTTTACGTTCCGTTCTGCGACCTGTGTGTATACACCTCAGGTACGTCATGACGAAACCCTCGTCGTCTGCTTACCGAGCATAAACACATCACCTGCTTAATACTGTCTTACCGAGTTTAATAATGGATCATACGATCGGTTCATTAATTGACAGATTTATAAGATATCTTTATTCAGTCGTTAGGAGACCGTTGACCTATTGTTCGGTACCTGACCGTTGACACGTCCCTTTGCGGTTCAGAATATAGGATAGAGTACAGAGTAGTTTCCCTTTGGTTCGTGATGCAATACGCAATGACCTATATTTAGCTACCTGTGCTGAACGTTCCAGAACTCCACGCTGTTTACTTATGAAACAAAGCTGTTTACGTGTAAATGATCGAACATTTACCATTTAATAAACACAACTTCATCAACAACACAACAATGGGTTTTGATGATACTATAAATAACTCAAAGAATTGTTGTCAAGTTTCTATCGAAACAGAAAGTAGAGAGGTACTACTTTCGGCACGACCGATGATGCAATCTTACTGCTGGAATGTGTTTCATCATCATACATTTATATAACGAGGGAACATGCTGATATGATGATGAAATATTTCGACGGTGATTTCTTTTCAAAGACATAAAGCTGAAACTATCAAAAATAATAATACAAAATAAAATTTGTTTTAAAGCTTTCCTCAAAGACTTTCATTTCCTATTATAATTCCGTCTTTTACCATTTATGAAATGAAGAAGGGAAGCCACTTGAAGTATGAAAAACAGGGGAATGAAACAAGTTTTAGCAGGGGAGATGAAACACGTTAAACGAATATTTGTACAGAAACTACAGTAAAGATACATCTGAATTTAAAAGTTTAGTTGTAACAAAGCATATTAATTCGATGGAAGGCTTTAAATACACGTGTTTTATATGTAAACAACACTTTTTTTCAATTTGCCATTCTTGATAAAGATTTCATTTAAAAAAAGAAACAGACACACTTTGGTAAGTTCTCTGTGGAGGCCCATGAAAATCCCCCAGATTAGCAATGATTAGATGAGAAACGGCTATATTCATTTTCATTTTAAAATTCTATACATATAACATGCGCTTACGACATTTATTAAGTTAATCCTGTGTGTAATGAAATTATATATGACATTATACATAATATGTAAAATATATTTCTAGTATATCATTTAATAAAAAATCATGGTCATCAATACTTCTTGTTTAAATGTTAAGTTAGCTTTGCCATACGTGTCCCCCAGTTTTTACTTTCACATAAAATGACGCGAAAAAATACTCAATGAAGTGTTGATCGTATATAAATAACCTAGGCCCTGATCGATAACAATTACGATAAATCTAATATCCACTTATAATGTATACTCGGTAGCACAGTTTAAACTACCGGCCTAGATTATTTTCTGTGTACACCTATGTTTCAGCCTATTGTTAGATAACCCTATTCGATTTAGGATATCGTAAACATAAATAACTGTACTAACCTACATTCACGAAGTTATAATTGATTTAGATCGAGTATCAACTCATGGGCGGGTCCACGGTTTCCAGAATGTGTTGTGGTGGGGCGAGAACGGCTGATTTGTTTTTGAAATTGTATAGCTCAGTAACTCCTGTCAAAGATTATGAAAGGCTGGAAGGGGAGCCCGTCCCCAAGGCCCGGTGTGTGTGTGTATGGTTGCCTTCCACAGAAAAAAATGAAGTTATAGACGCAAAAGTAATGCTTTTACATATTTTAGGTTGCTATTTCGTCATTAGGGCTATCATTGTTACCGATAATTGATATAAACTCCGAAAACGTGTAGAATTACTATTGGTTTCTACATTCATTGGTGGTGTCATTTTACCCAAATGATCTAAACCCCTAAAAACGTGTAAACTTACTCTGAACACCTCAGTTTAGCTTCAAATATAGCTGAAACCAATTATTAGGTCCCCATGATTGGGACTATAGAAGACTTATCCTCCAATTTAAAGATTATATAAATCGAGGTTTGGGAGAAAATCTGGTAGATTGAAGTCCCCGAAATCACAATAAACAGTCTTTGCATGCAAGATTCCGAACACACATGATATTGTGAAATGATATCTAAACTGGTAATATGTAACGATGACAAACACGTTTTCGTTAGGTTTTGCTGTACATAGGTATAAAAGAAATTTTGTTTGCAATTGTTTAAGAGTAAATCCGATTTCAATATGATTTCAAAGCTGTTAATTTCGCGGTTGTGATATCATCGTTGATCAAATCAGTGGCACTTTTGCAACTTTATTTGGGTGATATTTGGTCATTACAAAAAAGATCTGAAACTGTTAATTTCTCAGAGTGTCTTTCATGTTTCACGGAAAACGTCCGTGGCATTAGGCACCAACCCATCAACAATTCTATCGGGTTGGCAGTAATGAGGACCAGCTAATGATAGTAGGGTTTATAATATGGATTGATAGGTGTGCTGGGTCGCGTGTTCTAAGAATACATATTACATTAGCTCCCAATCAATACGCACGTGACTTTCGGATTTAAACTGGGTGTACGTAGATAATTATGACGTCATCGTCTGTTATGGAACTACATGTACACGTCCAGTCAGGTGTATAAAACTATCAATCAGGTTCGACACGACTACGGCACGACTTCGGCTTGCTTAGAGCCAGCGGTATACATGTTAGTTAACCTACGGGTTTATATGTAACTGACCTTCAAAGATTCGCCTTCGACTATCTTTCTAAATTGCTCAAGGCATAATAAAGAACTTGATCTTTAGGATACAGGTGCCTGACCATTCACAGATTCACTGTGCCTAGACTACAGGTAAATGTGTATCTCAAATTTCGTCAGGTAAATGGATAGTTCGAGCTTCGAGTTGTATACGTCATAACAAAGTGATCAATGGTAATCGAATTAAGTTAAAATCTAATCAGACTCAGTCAAAGAAGTACATCCTATTGCCAGGAACACGTAACTAACAGGTTATCCCAATTAATTACCTGTAATCAATATCTGTATACGTAGTTAATTGTGCAGTGGGCTACTGCTCGATTAGGTATGGGCGTATGACATTGAACACTCTCTGATAACACGTATAAAAATTTGTCCTTGTTACAGGATACTATACGTCATCGTGTGCGGCAGGAGGTAAGTCGCGTGCACCACGTCCCATGTAGCTTACCCGGATATCAGACTCGGCGGGGG
>NW_018485517.1:0-5642 GCF_002113885.1 Mizuhopecten yessoensis
TTTTACACGAATAAATGCCCCAAATCTTGAGTATGTGATAAAAAGGATCTTATAGTCATTTTTACAAAAAAAATCTTACATTTAATTATACATGTCAATACATGTAACTGTGCATTTATATAATCAAATAAAAAACATTGTTCCTTTACCGGCAATTTAGATGTTTATCGACGGGTATCATCGGGTACCATGGTGTTTTTTTTTGTTTTTTTTTTTATCTCAGGTTGCTATTTATTCTCTCATTTGAATGGAGAATTAGTCAAAGAGACCTCCGATACCTCCAGCTCTGAGTTCTGCTCTGCGTGTCCCGAAACAAAAATTGTATACCGTTTTTTATTGATATCTTGTTGATTGATCTCACGACAAATGGCACAGTAGGAGCGCAATGTTGTCTACCTTACAAGTTTTCAATCAAAGCTCATCAATGTGATGCATGCTGGGAAGATAATTTAACATTGAGCCACGTGTATAATCTAAAACCCCAATTGTGATTGTTTAGTTTTTATATACTTTTTAGCGTTTCATTTTAACACAAAAGAACATCTTTATTTTCTTCTCGAGAGTCTGTGTCAGTATATATGTAAATATCTAACTAGGCGTTAAACACGGTGTTACGTACGTGATAGGCATATCCATCTCTTTGGTGACGTGTTAGTTCCGGCACATTTACCGATACTGTCTGGGATCGGCAAGTCTGAGTAATCACACTACAAATAGACTACTGCAAGGTTGTTTATTATTGTAAACCTTCTTTGAGTTCAGGACGCTACACTATTCAACAACATTTCTAAATAAGGGAAAGTAAAATAATTGTATCAACTGGATTACGGACTTGTATTGTCTTTTTCTTACTAACTTTAAAACAAAGGAAAAAAAGCAAAATCTGAATTAATACAAACTGACCTATGGTTCCATCCAATAACTTTATAGTATATAGCTGTATTTACATCTGTACTGTCAACAAATATATCCGCTCCGATACATGATTTTCCGATACTACAATGTGTATTGATTACAACAGTTTGTCAATTCTAGTTTTACTTGTTTCGAAACATGTGAGGTATATACAAATGTACCCCTACAGCTCATCAGGGACAAAATCTGTTGAGGTATTTATCCTTGCAACTCAAAAAAGAAAACGTTCCACTTAAAGTTTAACTTCACACTTCACAAGAACAAAACTTTTGAGGAATAAACCCTTACATCTCAAAAAGAAGAAATTCTGGACGTATTTACTTTTAGTATTTCCCATTGATAGAACACACGCACATGTCATACATGAGATAGCACCTTTGAAATTTGTCATCCTAGAACTAGCGATGCTAGGGTTCTATCTCACCCGGAAACTATAGGTCTCTCTGTCTAGGCCATTTATTAACTATAGTGCCATGCTAATGATAGAGTACACATATAAGGTGCTGGTACAGAAAAGCATTGGATTCCTTAATAATCATTGAGAAAGGAACAATCTGTTCAACACGGGGCTTCTCTTTATATGGTATTCCATACTATACAAAAGGCTTTTTGTAGCAGATCGGATATAATCCCATGTTAAGGCAATGTCCTCCTCGTCTTAAGGGCGTGATAACGCATACATTTGAGGTCTCTAGCATTGGAAAAGATTAGCCCTATTCCCCAGTGTCACATTAACGGTCTTCAAGTCTTAGTTAAATGCTATTACAATACAAAAATGTCATCCTTATCTTCTAAAAAGACTGCTGGAAGCATTGGCAATAAAATATGATATCGGATTCTTAAAGGTCAATTTCATTAAAGAAGGAATTTCAGAAATGTTATGGTTCATTAAGATAAGGGTAACACATAAACACAAACTGGTAATTGCACCTTTAACACTTTGGTAATAGATACGGTAGGCATGAAATTAATAACCCTGCATGAAACAGCCATTTTGACCATATATGACTAATCGGTGATGTTCGGGGCCATTAAGTTAAGAAGAAAGATGAAAAGATAAGAAAACATCAGACTTATTTTGTATAACTCTTTTAGTAATACGATGAACTTCAGCATGATAATAACATGTTAATGACATATTAAAACACTTATACATGACTTTTATGAGAATATTAGACGGACAGGCTCTATGCAAATAAATATAAATGTTATATTTGTATGAGTAAAATGTAAAATGTCTTTAGTATAATTTCAATGTAAAAGAACCAATTTAGAAATGCTCCTAGTTTTAGATAACACTTACAAACCAATACGTTGACACAGAGACGTATATTTTAATGAGAACCGGATAAGTATTTAAGATTTTATAGAACTTATATCAAGATTAAGTCCATTATGACAATCCGATTCCTTCCTTCCTTTGGATCTTTACGACGAAATGTTTACAAAGTACAAGTTTAAATGCTGTGAGGTTTTAGAGAACTAGAATAAAAGCATGCACATGCAATTAGTCAGGATCTGGTTAGCATTGTTTAGTGCTCTTTTGAACACAACATATCATATGCTGGCTCTTTTGTTCATTCTATAAAATGTAACGCTGGATGCCTCATGATCTCATGATGTTTGCAAGCACTCCGAAATAGCCTTGTCAATATTTCTTTTACTCCGAATAGCTAGCAACATAATGTCTAATTTTTTTAAAGAGTGGCTCACTCTTCAAAGAATGAATACATTTATTTCTTTTACAACTTTAAACATCGTTCAAATAGGATAGTAAGTCACAAGAGATACAGAAGATAATTCGGTGTACAATCTACATACGTTCCTTGTGGCGTTAGAACACATCATGTTAACATTTGACACAACCGTCAACATATTATAAATCTTTATAATTTAGCACTCCATCATTCTGATAACATGTTAACATAATAATATAGTGTTTCATGGCTGTCATAAGTAGCGTAACAGTTAATTTAATTGTTTTCATGTTCTTGTTAATGAATCCCTATAGCACAATGAGAGTCACTCGTTTCCTGCCAATTAAGCAATATTCACGATATATTGTCACAACTTCCTGTAATCAGCCCGATTTTAATGTTCTATTTCAAATTTATATGCATCAATATTCTAAACTCAATTCGAAACTCGTCTCTGTGTCTTAACACAACATTGGTTTTACAGAGTTCAGTAGGAAGTAGTTTGGAATTGAAACAGGGAAACATAATCAAATAAAGCATTTTTTTTGTGGAAAATTCGTCGAGAACACCGCATTACTACAATTTGATAATTGGTTAAATGTAGCTTCTTCTGCGTTTGTCATACGTTGATCGATATCAAAATAAGATTTGTATACAAGCAGTGATTAATTGTTATTTGTTTAGTTTTTTTTATTTATATGGTAATTTTTCATTGATACGGATTCAAAAATGTACATCTTCCTTGATTTTACGAATGTTCAAAGTATTGTTGCATACACGAGATCGACACCTTCTTTTTTACACTAGCATTGTCTTTTACAAGAGAAATATATTTATGTTGACAGGTAACGGTAAACGGTCAGGTCCCCCATCAGCATTACCCAACAGTGGAGAAAACAGTGGACTTTTCTTAAAAAAGTTACTTTTAAGGAGTGAGGACCCAGTCTCAGGTTCGGACAGTTATAGCGACATGGACAGTTTTTACCCTCCCATCGTACAGGATACCGAGGATGCCATGGATATGCCAATGGTACTGGACAACCCAGATCTCTCCACAGAACAGCTTCAAAAACTCTCCGATTTGGTGGACGAGTTGGTAAGTAATCTTAATTAACTAACTAAATTTCATGCTATGTGCAAATGACCAACATCATTGGCAACATTTTCTAATGTGGAACCCTAAACCAGCGATACATGTGGTGTGCTGCCTATATTAGGTTAGTTTCAGAACTGGTAAGTAACCATTGTTGTACAATGCTATGAAGGATAAACCAAACACTCACATATGATGATAGCACATTTAAACTTTGGTTATAGATACAGCATGCACAAATGAAAACAATCAAGTAGCTCAGACGCTGTATTTTTGTCTCGTCGACATTGCTTCTGGTTCCTAGGTAGTATGACAAGACTCTTTCTACTATTATTTTTCAAATGCCTCGGGCACTTTATGTTCTTTGTTTACATATGCATCCTTTATTTCAACGTTCGTAACCGTAGGCTGCTCAAAATTCAAGTTTAACAAAAACATAAACACTGAGCCCGTTGAAGGTGTTAAGATTCTCGAATAGCTGAAATGAGTCTTCTATTGAATTCGTGATATAGTTTAAACATAATGGACATGTTTTTGGAGTAATATAGATCAGTCCAGAATATAGAACTATGTGCACATCTTAACTTCATGTGTGACTCGTTTTGAGATATTTTAACCATAATTGCAAAGCCATACATAATTGTTGTGCATAGAATACATGTATCATGGTTTAGTTTGTCTTGGTAACAACCAATTTTCAAGGAAACTTTCATTTGCGTTCTAAATTTATTAGTATCAACGTTGAAGATGGTGTCATTGAACATTTATATTTTGATACATTTCGATAATTAAAAATAATACCTAACAAACCATACTTGGAATTCAAACTTGTTAAAACTAGGGCAAAATTTGAATAAAAGAAATATCTACATGGAGAACCGTGAAGAAATGCAAGGACAGTAAGACCATGTGTTCCGGAGGGTAGGCGTTTTCTTCTTTATCGGTGACATCTGCCATGTAGATATAGGTCAAGTCAAACTAATGCCACGTCCTTATATTGAGAACTCGGGTAATGACAACGAAACCACGAGACTCACCAATGAGTTGTTAGTTGTCCGTCAACATCTATCACGGAATTCATAATATTTAAAGCACAAGCTCTTAGAATCTTTTCAATGTACTAATGTTAATCAATATCACTCTTGTATTATATCATTTCTAACAGAAATATCGCACATGCAAGATGACGCTTGCCTTGCATTTTGCACATGTCTGTAAGGTGCTATTGAATAGCACTGAATATCAGAAAATCGTTGATTTATATGTATAACCATCAATATAGTTAATTAAACATTTAGGATCGTGTCATGTTTATGTCTAATAATCAATATATGCAATTTCATTGTGAAATCTGTCCATGGATTATCGTTTTATACTGTAGGATCAGGGCGAGTAAAGTCATCAGTATAGTAAAATACGCTGTGGGATCCACCAATGCACAACCATCAATATAGTTCATTATTCTGTCCCGTCAATATGACGTGCAATATAACTTGTTATACTGTCAAATTCGGCCATACAAAAGTATCAAAGTATTTGCTCCTGTGGTCGAACCCAGACTTGTTTCAAAATCATTATCATCATAACTTGAAATGCAATACAACTGAACTCGTTATTTCTCGAGCTCTTACAATAAATGTATGATGTTCCAAAATAATGGTCTTACACTAGTTTTCTCCAATTAATGATGCCGGTATTGGCACCGATATGTCCAATGTTCATAGACGCATGCGTCATATTACTAATTCCACAAATCACATTTCAGCATTTTATATCAATACAACACTGATTTAATCTATCATGCTGGCAGGCAATTAAAACGCAAGTGATACAGACATGAAGTATTTTAGAAACTGGCGAGAAGTTTCGACATGATTTGTGGTTGTATTAATATTACACTGACGTGTTTGTTGGCTCCATTACCAACACGCCGTACA
>NW_018485518.1:0-5642 GCF_002113885.1 Mizuhopecten yessoensis
AAAAAAAGTATAACCTGTCAAAATATGGTAAAGCAGTCTTATATCTCAGCTTAGGTTTAGAATAAAAGTATCATATTTTGTGTACCAAAGTTTCAAGTTAATTCCTTTATAATGTTTATTAAGTGTTAAAATTTACACAAAATATGAATCCAGCTTGACACGGAAATGATGTGTAACTAAAAGAAGCCATTATTTTTATCTCCAAATTAATGCTTCTGTGGGCACAAGAAACCTATTTATCATAGAAGAAAGTATAGGATATCATAGGATTTTCATGTCTTTTTCACTAGGTGATCTAGGCTTTAGGGGTCACCTGGGGGTCTAGCAGGGTATAAAACTGACATAAAGGCGGATGAACAAACAGTTAATATTTACAATATTTCAGATAATCATGATGTGATAATGTATCTGTACTCCCACTTCAGCCTCCTGTAAACAAAACCAGGAAATTGATTTTGTTCTCTCTGGTAGCATTGCCGTACACGGCTAAACCAGCTTTGTTTAGAAGTTTAGAATTGATATCTTTTGTGAATATGACTTGTGTTCTGTTCTATTCAATACATTATCTGAAGTGAGTTTTCAATATTTGTTATGATATAATTTTTGAAATACTAGAGAGTAGAGGTTAATTTAAGTAAGAGATTTTAATGAGTGACTTTAACTTACCTTAAGTGAATCAAGTTATAGTTGCTCAATCTTAATAAAGAGAAAATATTTTATCATTTGCTAACTGTTGCCAACATGTTTCAAAACTGATCATTGTTGTTTACAACTGTACTATAACATTATACCATGGGCCTAATGTTTGTATGTTGTAGATATTTTATAGGAATGGGCCTATGTTTGTAGGATTGGAGCCGTACGTTTGTAGATATTTTATAGGAATAGGCTTATGTTTGTATGTTTGCAGATATTTTATAGGAATAGGTCTATGTTTGTATGTTTGTAGATATTTTGTAGTAATGGTTAAGTGTAAGTAAGCTAGGTTTAGGAAACAGAATACTGTATATATCTTTATTTAGCCATATAATAGCAAAGACAGAAAAGTAAACTTGTTAAAGGTATCAGCCACTTTGACTACTGTGATTTCTTGTAAGTCCATGTGTGGTCCTCTGTTGTAGACCTATTGTGTAGGAGTATTGGGTCACAAATAAGCTTGATTATGTACGTGTTCAGTTGCTTACAGGTAGGGCAGATACTTGACCCCTGAATTGAAGAGTCAGTCAAAACCCACAGAGTGATATAACTGCACTGTTAATAAGGGAGATAATCACATCAGGTGTTAAGATAACACTGGACACATTCATTGGATTCCCGCCATGATTATGTAACAGGAGAGGATGAAAAACTTTTAATTTCTACAGCTTTGTGAGGCTTTGATAACCATACATGGCCATGCCATTTAAACAATGAAGTGACTGTGGAGAAGAAGAGATTCCGTCCATCACCTCCCTGTAAATCATGCCCTAAACCCAGTGTATTAGCTCACACCCTAATACGTATACACCCCTAAAACTACTCCAAATGTCCATGAAAAATCACCCTGAAAATAAACTCTTAAAATTGTCTCCATCTTTGCCCCTAGCTAGAGCTTCCAAGGAATAAAATTCACTACCACAAAACACCCTTACCCCCCTACATCCTTAAAAATAACTTGCTAACAATGCCTGTTGGTGTTCAAAAGAAAATGCTGTTAAAATTTGAATTCAGTGTATGAGGCAATTCAAAAGTTACACATGCAAAACATTCCCTGGTATATTCAGACTGTCTTGGCTTAACCAAATTCTGAATGTTTTTGAAATCTAAGAAAAGATGTGTTATTATAATAAACAATGTGTATATAATACAAATATCAATGTAACAATTCGGCAAGGGCAGTCTCTGAAAAATCTTCAGAACAATGTGATATGATTCAGTATAAATCCAGTACAGAAAAAATATTGTTGTGTGTAAATATTGCCAACACTGTAGGTGTGAAGAATTCAATGCACATTGATCATTATAATGTCGGCATTGTGTAGAAATGGTTAGTCTATTGTCAAAAAAGCAAACATTCAATATATATCAACATCGTAACATAAATTCAACTTGTCGATCTTGTGTAGATTCATTAAAATAAACTGTTTTTTATCGATCTTACAATGTTTGTGATGTTAAACAGATTCACAATTTTAAATGGCAATAGAAAAGGTGTTCCTTTGAAAGGGGCGAGCACTCTACCTACTGATTTGTATAGTGATACATTGTTGAGTTTATTTAGTCTATCAGGAGACAAATATTTACCCTGAGACTGAGCATTGTCCTGTTTCTATCCTTACAGCCGTCAAACATTGCTGTAACATTATGTTTACTCCTGGGGACAAATTGGCTCCCTGTGTACACTATTAGTGTAATAATATATATAGTAGGTGGGAGTTAAAGGTCTATGTTTATATTATAGACCCGTTTATCAATAAGTGTGTCCATCAGGTATTGATCACGGCTCTGTGATTGGTATTTAGGGATTTAAATAGCGAGGTTTTCATTTTCAATATTCAGAGTGAGAATGTCTGGATTGATTAAAAAGGAAAAGGAAATGAGAAAAAATACAGCCTATGCTATTTATAAGTATATATTTTGTTAAGAAAGAATTGAATTACAATTAAAAACGATGTCATAGTCTGTTAAATTTCTAAAGTGGACCCTGGAGTCCACTGTTATGATTTTTAATCTTGTATATTCTTTGGTAGCATGAATACTTTGCCTTTTCAAAGGAAATTAATTTTCTGAAAGTGTAGATTAGTTTTTTTTATCTGAGGTTGTTATTAAGGAACCAAGCTAAGGAGTTTTGATTGAGATAGATGGAACTGTTTTCGGTAAGGTCTGTCAGGACTCAAGAGTTTAGTAATGTCAGTTCAGATTGTATTTTTTTTATGAGAAAGTCTCTTTCTTTTTTTTATTAAAGCATTTTTTTATGAGATTTGAAATCAAAATTTCAATACAATTATAAACACAATTTTCTTTTGTAAATTGAAAAATTCTAGAAAAGATGTTGAGTAGAAATGTTATAAGGTATAAGATACGTAGCTTTTATTACAAAGATTAATTTTACGGTGCCTCATAGAACAGGGACTGAATGCTATCCTTCGTCTTCATCGACTTCTTTTCCCAAATATAAGATATATTGTATTTCAAGTCAGTAAATCTGAACTCTGAACAGTGAATGAGATTGGGGACAGAGGTTGTTCGTTGGAAATAATATGTTGTATAAAGAAACATGTATGAAATTTTCGCCTTGTTTTACAAGCTGCTTCCCCAAGCAAAAAAATGACTCGTATATTTTCCTAAAATTAAGTGACAATTAGAAAAATCTTCACAATTTTAAACTTATGAGAGGTTTTGACTGACAAGAATAAGTATGTTTTTCATAAAAATGCATCATTCTCAATGTAACTAGGTAAAGTAGTGATCATGATGATTGTCTTTTCAAAAGTTATGGGGTCCATAAGTCAAGTTATTAGTTTGGGTACACAAAGTCTAACAGCCATGGAATGTGAGGGGAAAATACTGCCTTATTACTGGTACGCTAGATTTTCTCATGTATAACCCTTGCATGCTCTCGCTAGTGCCTGCCTGCATGCTGCATTTGGTGGCAGCGGTGGGATACTGGGCTACCTTAACTTGTACAGCCAGCTCCTGGTGGTAAGGGAAGGTGCAGTGGAACACCGGGAGGACCCACAGACGAGACTTCTCAGAGGGGGGAATAGCTAGCATAACAGCCATGGAAATGCTGCCTTATTACTGGCAAGCTGGCTTTTCCAGCTATGAGGTGTAATTGTTGGATGCATCTCGTGATCACTAGTTCAGCAACATAGATTGTGGAAGGGTGCCCACTTATGATAGCAATATTAGACAAAACTATAAAGAATTGAATTGCAATTTTTGTGTATCTTGATAAACATGACCGCTGTATACATAGTTGGTTAAACTAATCATTGTCCCGGTTGACTTTAACATCGCACACTACAGGAATACACGGAGTTCACCTTCATTAATATTAATACAGTTAATAGCTAGAAATGTGTTTGTTTGAATTTTAAACACAAATTGTAAACCTTCATAAAACCTGTACTTGTAAATGTTCCGAGCATGATAAAAGCATTGTAATTGATTTTTTAGAGTACATTTCAATTCTCTTGATAAATTATTCAAACACAAGTCTTGTTCTGATTGTCTTATTGTTGTAAGTTGAAACAAGACTGTTAAGTACTGGGTAATGCATGTGCATGCATGTGATTGTTTAATCATGCATTCAAATAAAACGATTGTTTTATCAGATCCTGAGATGTACATTTTGTGTGATATGATCATGAGACGACTTCTGAAAATATTAGTTTGGTTGTAGAAAAGTATTCCAATACATTTGTTTTTCTGTGTACAAAGCACTTTTGAGTTGAATCCCTAAATTATGTGAATGAAGTTGACAAGAAGTTCAAGTTCATGCTTGTCAAACATTTCTCTGTAGTTTATCGGTCCACCATTATAAATAAACCATTTTACAAGGGTGACCTCAGTCTTAGAATTTCAAATTTTACTCCTTTTAGACGCTAGATCTATGCAATATTGATTTCTTATCGACCAGACTTTGAATGTAAAAAATTCTCTTATTTATATAATAGTTTCAAACAGAAAATTGGGAAAATGTGTGTAATATAAAAATAAAAAATGATTTTACAGCTCACTTTTTCTGTCTCTATTATACTTGTCATTTACCTGATAATCATACGTGTCATAGAAAATAACTTCATAGATCATTTCAGGCGGGTATCTGCCCATACAAAGTCAGGCAAGTGAATCTAACAAATTTTCAAACACTGTGTTATACCCCTTGTCCCCCTACCAAGGCCCTGCCTTTGACCCGCTCCTAACTGAATCCACTCTGAACAAGGGCTAGGTATATGCCCCTGAATTTGGTCTATAAGTAAATGATTCCCAATACTTTTCATGGTGATTGTTTGTGGGTTAAGTTTGAACATTGAACTAATGGATATACTATATATAGCTTATGGACTTGTACCGATCTGTCAAAGAAGAAAATTTTAATTGTTTTTGGGAAAATATGTAGTGTTAAAGTTCCTTTAAAACATCAGGATTCATGTTTAAAATTAATTTGTTGCATCTTTGAGAAAGAAATTCTGTAGACTAAGACACCGTTATTGTATTACAGTGTATTCTGTTTTAGAAACAATTTGGTAAGTAAATAATTGATATCGCAGATGAGTCATGCTGTTTTGTCTTTTGAGTATAACAATCAAATTGAGACTACTTAATGCTGGGCACCTAGCTGTTACTAGATGTTTGTAAGGCAATCAAGGTCTGTAGTATATTGCCTCAAAAAGCGAAAAAACATGAAATATTGAAGTCATACCTGTCTTTACAACCTGTCTGTCACAGGTCCTACAGCACTACAGGGAATTGGATGCCAAGTCAACTAATTGAAAAACATGTTGGAATTTTCTGCAGTTTTAATATTTTTGCAAGCGCTGGCTTGTAGTCAGTTCATGAAGTAAGGTAAAAGTGTTGGTTAGAGTAGAGGGGTAACATCTAAATTGTAGCTAGTTCTGGAGATGAAGCATTGGTGGGGGTATACATTCATGATATTA
>NW_018485519.1:0-5649 GCF_002113885.1 Mizuhopecten yessoensis
TTTTACATACCCGGTGAATCTTCCAACATGTATACTGATAGAAACAGTTTTATCACACACTTGGTGTATGTTACTGTTGTGATTCAGCCACTTGTATTACATACCTGGTGAATCTTACTGTAGTGATAAAGCCGGTTCTACCATATAGCTAGTGAACCATAGTACAGTTTTTGGGCTATGCTATACAAGGTTCTGTTTTGCACACAACTTTTTCACCATTATTCTACTGTAAGTTGATATCATTACTCTGTAATGAGTGGGGTTTTTTGCCATTGTACAATTGTATGATTTTTGCCAGTCCTTCCATGTTCTTAATATACATGTGTGCCCTGCCCTGCACACTGGTGGATATATACATCGGCACAAAGGCTTATAATCTGTGTCTTCATATGAAGATGTGTGGTAGTGAACATTTTATATCTATGAACTTACATCAGTGCATTTGAACTTTCTGGTATGATAATTACATAAGTATACAGGAATTTTAATGTAGGAATTTAAGAAATTTCACTAAAGTTTAATAAGTGGGAGTCCATTTTGGGTTCAATATTGACTTGGCAAATATGTAAGTAGTTTCTCTTGTAACTTTTTTATTTATTAATACATATATGAATATACTTCAAAGTGTCTCCAAATATATTAACTTGATGTTGATATTCAGAAGATAAGGTCATGGTCCTTTGGTATGTAAGATGTTTAGAGTTATGTCCCCTAGACCAATATGAAAGGGTATAGCATTTCACCAAGAGTCAATATTTACTCTTTCAACACATATCTAAAGTCAATATTTGCGTATGAGATTGAAAATTCAAGAATGGAAAATTTTCTTAAATCATGCCATAAGCATGAATCCCTGAATTTTGTAGTAGAGTAAAAATTTGTCATTCAATGATCAGCCATCGATTTAAAGGTACATTCTAAAGTAGTAGTAGTATTTAAGATTGCCTGAAATCTGTATAGATGTCAGTTTCCTGACACATAGAAAACCAATATATATATATGCTGTAGAATCAATAAATGAACAGCGTATGGCATTACACTTTTACTACCCTACAGGCAGAGACACTGGTAACTCGATAGTAGTCTGGGAATATAACAATGTTGTTGATGGCCTGTTAGTGGAGGTGCTGGTACAGATGTAACACAACTATACAAGGAATGTTTATATACAATAATGTTGGGGCAGGACATGTCAGTACAATATTGTGAACTTGTAAGATTGTATTCCTATATATTGGAATCCAAAACTTTGATATATATATAAAAAAAAAATATATATATAGTATCCTTTTAGTGTATATCTATATTCCCTTTTCCAGATGACAATACTGAAGATGCTTCCAACCTAAGTGTAGACAGTAAAGGTCACCAACAGTATGTCACCAACACATTGAACAACTCACACCGAATGGAGCCTGCTCAGGGTGAGGCGAGTCATGATACAAGTGTCCTGGACCCCAGGGATGTCCCTCCCTCAAAGTCCCATGATCCTGGAGGTGGGGGCCCAACAGCTGATGAGAGTCGTGATAAGGGAGATAACCCCATCCCCAGGCCACCATCAGATAGCTCAGCAGGTCCTGCTATGTCTTTTACTGTTGACTTTGATGAAGACATTAGAACAATGAATTCTGCAGGAAAACTCAGTGACTTTGTGCCATCTAAAATGAGGAAAAGTTTCAGGGAGAGAAAAGAGAAAGCTATAGCTAAAGCTAAAGAGGCTAATTCACCTGAAAAGTTGGCATCTAGTTCTGTTGCCAAAGATATCTCACCTGCAGCCAAGGGAGGTAAATCTGTCTCTAAAGCAGGAACACCAGAGAAAGAAGATCTACCAGAGGTAAACATTCTTCTCAGGTCTACTTTTTAAACTGATAAACAGAGAAACTGAATTGTGATAGTGATCTGCTGTTTGCAAACTTTGGAAGACAGTTAAGATATCATTGTACTGATGAAACACATGAAAATATATACCAATATATAGCTTTTATTTAGAATTCCAAACTTGAATTATCTTTCAGAAAATAGAAGCCGAAGAAATCGCAACTAAAAGGCAAAAGAAGGCAGAAGCCGAGATGACACCACCAAGACTACGGAAGAAAGTAGAAAACGAAGAGATGACTCCTCGAAGACAGAAGAAAATTGATGAAATATGGGAGTCAGACTCATCATCATCTACTAAAGGCAGAAGGTCAACAGAGATGAAGAGGTCAAGCAGATCATCTCAAGAAAGTGACAATGTTTCAGTTCCAACAAGGTTGACAAGGTCAATGGATACAGATAAGGTCACCACAAGGTCGTCAAGGTCAATGGACACAGATAAAGTCACCACAAGGTCGTCAAGGTCAGTGGACACAGACAAAGTCACAACAAGGTCATCAAGGTCAGTAGACACAGATAAAGTCACAACAAGGTCGTCAAGGTCAATGAACACAGAAAAAGTCTCCACAAGGTCCACTAGGTCGATGGACGTGGATAAGGTTACCACAAGGTCACCAAGGTCAATGGACATGGACAAGGTCAACACAAGATCCACAAGGTCACAGGATACAGAGAAGGTCACTGCAGTGTCAGCCAGAGGTACTTAGAGCAGTTCATCGTTTACTTTGTTGTATAACTTAATGTTCAATGAAAATGCATTTCTAAAGAATTTACTTTTTCTTAATGAATTTACATGATTTACTTTTATGTTCAATGAAAATCCACTTCTAAAGAATTTTTTCTATGCATATTTGGTTTTCTACCTGTTAAATGTATCAATCAAAATACAAACATTATATATGTCAGTCCAAAAACTGTGATATAAATATGTCAACATATTTGGTCATTGTAGGTACCAAAACATATGTCAAAAGGAAGGTAACAACAGACCCAAAAAAATCCCAGAAATCTGCCCAGCCTAAAGAAGAGGACCAGACAGCTGCTGCAGCAGTGCTCAAAATGACGGAAAGTGCCTCATATCTCATAGACAAAATGTTTGAAAGCAGTCCCTCTAAACCAGGGACAAAAACAAAATCTAAAACCATGGCAGACAGATTCACAGAACATGCCATGTATCGTGAGGCTAAAGAATATGACAATGGGAAATTCAAACTTACCCTTGATACTGACAACTCAGCCCCACTCCTCGACTTGCTGACTCCCACCAAGGAAGGGAGTGAGGAAGAGTTGAAGGAGGTGGATGAGGCTGTGGATAATGTCAGTGAGGCTGGGACATACACCATCGATTGTGATGATGATGATGAGGAGGAACAGCAGGCACGACATAGTATAGACGCAGTATTCGGGGTAGCCAGCGATGCTGACATGATGTCGCAAAGTCTTGTCATCAATGATGAAGGCAAGAAACGTCTGGATGAGCTCAGAATTGATGAGCCTCTGGAGGACAAGTTTGCTAAAGGGGAGATAACTTTGGCAGACCTGGAGAAGGAGATTGGGCGGCTAGAGAGGAGGAAGACAGAAGTGTCCGTATCCAGTAGTGTAGAGGGAGAAGGAGGCAGCTCTGCCTTGCAGGAACTCAGAATCATTGAGGATCATGTAAGTCAATCCTTGGATACTTTCTGTAGAATATAGTATTCAACCTCACATCAATATTTTTACTGCAATGTTATTAATTTGAGGTTAAATTATTTTTAGCTATGTGGTTAGATTTTAATGGTGAAGAATTTATGTTTTAAATTTTGGATCTATTGTTTTTTCTCAAATTCAAGATTCCCAATATAATATTTTCAGGAGCATAAAATCCCCAACAGAAGTTATTACAGTTTACTTGTTTACATATGTTAGTAGATCAAAACGCTACATCTTTTATAAGCACAGATGTGTTTAGTGCTGACCCCTGTATATGTATGATATGGGCCGGTGCAGTAGTACCCCAGTGAGGTTAGACACTTAGGTACACGGCTGGAATGTAAACAGTGTGTAATCCTACATCAGCAACCCCTATCTTCACCACCTGCTGTTGGTATGGAATCGTAACCCATTATACCTGCTGGTGCTGAACCATTTTATCTAATAGCACTGGTATGCTGGCTAATAGTAGTGGTTTAGGAGAGAGATTTACAGTCTTTACTAGGTAAGGTAGAGTTATCTCCCTTTGGTTTAAGTTTCACTCAAATTGTAAAAAAAGCTCAACTGATGAAAAGGATTCAGAATCTAGTAATATGTATTACATCATGCTGGTGCAGGATTACACGGTATTTCAATGAAACACTGCTTCGCGTTGATAAAATGGTGTTCTAATTGAAAAAGATAAATTGGAGGTTGTTCAACGAAACAAGTCTGCACTCATTAAACAGTATGAAGTAAACCATGTTCATAGAGAATGTGACATCGGAGTGAGTATATATAGAGAGACTGGTCAAACTGATCACATGAGGTGTAGACCTCAGGTGTATTTTGTTTAAATAGTCTATTAGCATGTTTTAAAGTTGAGAGTTAAACATTCCATGGTTTCTAGGGGGTATTATATATACCTGTTATTTCTGTACACTGTGGCTATATACCCGTATTTCCTACCTGTGTTGTGTGTTTAAGCCTATATAATATTGACTCTGACTATCAAGGACTGGACACGCCATCTAAAGCAGGTGTTCATGTGATACAGCAATATTTTTGTCAACGCTTTCATATTAAGTTACATGTTTACAGCATTTACACAATGTAGATAATTACTCCTACTTGTATTTCAAGGTCTTTTAAACCTGTTATACCCAGGCAGGTATCTGAATGTTAGGTTTATAGGGTGGTGTCATTTCTGAAAAATAATTCTAAAACCTAGTATTTTGTCATGTTTTTGACGTCAGATCTTTTTGTTAGAGTTGAAATTCCATTTGTCCATTCCACAGTTGGAGAATTCATACAGTAAATGCACTGCTGAGTGTGCAGCCTTTCATCTTTTGAAAATGAATACAATCTATTACATGTGTCATATACTTTTGGAATATCCTGTAAGATATAAGAAAAACAGCAACTAAAACTTTCCACCCCAGCATATATAACAACCATAAAATTACTACTTCGGACGTGTTGGGTTTCACATCCTCATGGTGTACAGTCCTAGTTAGCATAATAAGATCACCACAAGCCCTATAGAGTATAGTAGAGAAGGTCCATATCACCAGCTGGGAATCAGTCCCTAGGGGAGAATGGCTTGGTTTAGATATGTACTTACAAGATGTAACTGTAAGTGGGACAGCTTTATTAGTGACTCACTAAGGAAAATGTCCTATACCAGGTATTCATCCAGAAACTATGGTCAAGTAGTGACCTTAAGTAATGAGGTGAAAGATTAGGTAATAGCAGTCAAGGGATCATGATCACCTTTGGTCGTTCAAGCTGACCAGTGGTTCAGTGCAGATCATTCGGTCATTCATGGGTGAACAGTTGACAGACTATTGCCCTCAGGATGGACAGAGAACAAAGTTACTTATATTCACACCATAAAGTTACCTGAAAAATGACCAGTACAGGGTCAGTCATGCCGACATCACACAATATCACCTACTGGTACTGACCATTAAATTGTCCACTCATAACTTCTGGAGCGCTGGACACTTTGTCCACTCTATGTCCACTCATTTGGACTTTTGAATACTTTTGTCCATAGACCATTTTACTGATACAAGTTTAGATAAGTCAAGTGTTATGTATTAC
>NW_018485520.1:0-5658 GCF_002113885.1 Mizuhopecten yessoensis
ACAAAAGCTTCGCTCTTTTAAGGCTTTGCCTTTTCATATTATAACCTTTATACACAGCACTTAACAAAACAAACATTGAAATGTCCTTCGTTGGGTCAAAACCTGCAAACTTCTGCTTACAAAGCCAACATTCTGCTGACAAAACCATTGACATGTCCAGACAGCGCACTCAATTCAAATAAAAGAAGTCTCCAAAGGGAAGTAACAACAAAGCGAAAACCCCAAAGCAGCATCGCTGCAGTTGTTCACTTATCGGAAACACATGTATCTTGTTCGTACATATTGCTTTGTTTATATCAAAGTTAAATTGTATACCATTATTTTTAATATCTGTTTAGAATATCTTGTGTGAAACATAATATCCATACTGATACGTGAATTGCAAATTGTAAGTAACACACTGACTTAGTGTTAAAAAACAAAAAAAAAAAAACCGGTCATCCAGAACTTTATTTCATGGAAATAAATTAGATCAGAAATGGTTTTAAGATGCCATTAAAACAATTTCCTGTGTTAAACAAATCAAACAAGAGCTTTGGTTGTCAGCAGTAGGAATGTAATTGCCATTCCAACACTTTATATTTGAGACTTTTTATAGACGAAATTGCAGGCCTGGCATGTTGAGATTCATGTGTGAAATTGATGGTAGAGGTTCTGTCATGTTAGAATTTAACTTACGAATATCTGGCAAATCACAAAATCGAAGTCAATAAATTTCTCTCAGACAACAATTATATAACTCATGTCGGCTCATTGGAACATCGTCAGTCAGAAAACATTCATTCGGTTGTCGAGAAATACAACAAAATAAGACATAAGCTTTCATTCGGTTAGCGATAAATACAACAAAATTATAGATATTTTATTTCGGCTCAATCTATCTTAAAACCTGTTTATTGATGGAAAACAACAGGAGAATACCTAAATGTCAATAAAACCATATTGCGAACTCAAAATCGAAAAACAACTTCAGCAAAATAGGTAAAAAGGAAAGATTTGTATGGACACCCTTGAAAAGAAGTGTTCATTACAAAATATCTTCAGTCATATGATATTCATGAATTAAAAATTAATTAAAAATTAAAAATCAAAAATGTACTTCTGGAAATAATCAGAATTTGTACGCATGTTGTTATACCCGTCCTATTCGATCCCATTACGAATGGAATGTCTGAGGAGAAAACAAAATCCAATTAGAAACGACGTGAAGAAATGCATAAATAAAGAACCTTATTGAATTCAGGTTTTGAGTTTTTAAAAAATCTGTCAGTAGTATAAGATAAATAGCATCACTTACTGGTCAAGACTGTATGCTGACGCTATTCAACACTACACGCGATCGTCTAATGATTCCATCTTATACGGAAACCATTATTGCTAGCGCTGAGCATGGGTATTCAGCCAGCCTCGCCTAAACGTACCTAAAATAGATTGCTGTCTCAATGAGCCGCATATCCTCAGTTACCAGCGAAATATGAATAGGTTCCTAATGATGGAAATCGGAGACTACCTCTTATTCACGGATGGAAGCTTCGACATCACAACAACAATACACGGCTTCCAACGCTGTATTGCTAAACCGTAATTTGCATGCAATTACCATTTTTTCTTAGATTTCTTAAACAGACAATAGAGGTTTTTGCGTGTCTTGCCAGCAAAGCCCTGGTATGATAAAGAACTTGCGATGTTATTTTGATAATCCTCCGTTCCCTGAGATAATCGTCTTTTCACATACTTATTGTCTTTTTTCGATTTGCCCGAGAAACAATGTCTTTGAAGACGAACCTGATGACTCTCCTGAAAGGTACCACTACGTTCGCGTACCTGAACAGGTATGAAAGCCGTTGCGTTCAATAGCAATCAATTATGTTAGGTTGAAAACTGAATTGTTAACTTTGAAGTTATCTCTTCTCTCTGGGGGAAAATATCGTAATTACACACTCAACGGAAAATGATTATGTGACCAAATGCAAGATGATTACTTTCGGGGCGATCAGCGGTTTCTACCTACAGCGGTGATGGTTAGATGAGATTATCGACTATGGGCACCATATCTCGGTTTGATCGCGTTAGTCGGGGTAAGGTTTACGTCGTACCAAAGAGCAATAGCTCAATTCAAATTCATTTAATCAAAATTATTACGCAAACTGTCCACTTTCATATGAAGGCAATAACGTGTTTGCTTTCTTGATCAGTGAATGGCGTACTTGCCCCCATGCTCGATTATTTCCTTGCGTGTTTCCTCGACTGATCCTTACTGACACATTAGCTCGTTCAAAAATAAAAATAAAAATTGTAATATCTTTATAATTATAACATCCTTACGAAATTATATTTCAATAGCACGATAATTGATAAATAATTAATAATTGACTGACGATATCTATTTAAACGGGCCATTAACTCAAACCACATGACACATTGTTAAATGTTTATTGTTGAAAAACGAAAATGAAACTCAACATGCAACATAAAATAAGGCATACATGTACAAACATTAAAGCTATAGATCTATTAATAGCTGTATTCATTGTGTAAAGGAATCAGTTGCACACTCTCAGGAAGAGGATTGTTTTGTGTGTGCGTCAATTACACATTATATTTGTCACGACTTGATATGACCATTGTTATTGATATGACGTAAAACACAAGTCAAAGCAAACACAAATTATGGCAAGCAACCAATATTCTGAAACCAAAGGAGCTTTTAAAATAGAATCTGTATTCGATGTATGAATTTAAAGAATATAAACCTGTGTTCGAATTGCTCAACTTTGATGTTCATCAAAGGAAATTATTGATGATGGGATGATATCGCTTCGTAAAAGAAGATATTGTTCTTTGTCCTGTCTGTGAATTTATACTTATGATACATCTTTTTGCTCAGAAAATTTGACGTTGTGCTTCATGTGACATATATTCAAGAGTACCTGTTTGATATGTACATGTAAATATGACCAAGATAAAGTCCCTGGTGAAAGCAAACGTGTTCCCCACAATCAGTTAATGAGTACAGGTTTGCTCCTTACTTACCCATGTATCTGAATGGTACGGAACATCAACGAAACCCAGCATATCAGATATTTCATTTTATACCGACATGATTGAAATGTGTTTTCTTTTGTTTTTACAGGTAGACTGATTGTCTCGGACTAAACTAAAGCACCACACAGGCTGGCATCCGTAAAGGTAGGTATGCTCCGTCTGAAACTCTTACAGTATATAGACATAATTTTATATCATTTGATGATATATGCCTACACATGCATCAAAACTAGCATTTCCCTAGCTCTATCTGCACCATCACTGAACAACTCTAGATTCGTCCTAGCACTGCCCTAGCTTTCCACTAGCAGTGCCCCGCGATAGAAATATCTAGATCTGCCCAAGCAATACCCTAACACTAAACAGTTGTACATGTGTCCAAGCACTGCCCTAACATGTCCCAAACACTGCCCCGCACGAAACAACTCTAGATCTGTCCCAGCACGGCCCTATCATTTCCCTAGCTATGTCCATCACTAGATCTGCCTCAGCGCTTCGCTATCATTCCCCCTGATTGCCCCGCACGAAACAGCTCTAGATCTGTCGCAGCACTGCCCTAGCATTTCCTCGGCACCGCTTTGAACAGCTCTGCCCCACTAAACAACTCTGTTCAAGCAAACCCCAGTACTGAACAGATCCATATCTGTCTTAAAATTGCCCCATACTGAACAGCTCCAGAACTGCCTAAACACTGCGCCGTAGTGAGCGTACAGAATAACTCCAGAACTGTATAAGCACTGCCCCGTATTGAAAGTACAGAATAGCGCCAGATCTGTCTTAACACTTTTCCGTACTGAACGTACTGAACAGCTTTATATCTGTCCAAACACTGCCCCGCCATGAACGTACTGAACAGCTCCAGGTCTGCCTAAACACTGCGCCGTACTGAGCGTACATTATAGCACCAGATCTGCCTTAACACTGCCCCGTACTGAACAGCTCTAGATCTTTCTTAACACTGCATCATACTGAACGTACTGAACAGCTCCAGATCTGCCTTAACACTGCCCCGTACTTAACGTACTGAACATCTCTAGATCTGTCTGAACACTGTTCCATACTGAACTTACTGAACAGCTTCAGATATGTCTTAACACTGCCCGTACTGAACGTACTGACCAGCTTTAGATCTGTCTTAACACTGTCCCGTACTGAACAGCGTTAGATCTGTCTTGACACTGTCCCGTACTGAACGTACTAAACACCTCAAGATCTGTCTTGACACTCCCCTGTACTGAACGTACTGAACATATCTAGATCCGTCTTAACACTGCCCCGTACTGAACGTACTGAACAGCTCCAGATCTGTCCCTGCTCTAAACAGCTTATCTCAATTCCTTTGAACTCTTGTACTGGTTTAGTGTGGATGATTAGTGTACTAATAAATCAGACATCTCAATTTTCTAGCTTTCAAATCTTTCATTTGTTTTCAAGACTAAAGAATCTCCTTTCAACCTTGATCAACTTTAATCTTAGCGAGGAAAGAAGTAAGAACTAATCAATGCCCCATAGATTTAGCATTACCAGCCGTAAATCGATCGTAAATGATTAAGTTCAATATGTGAATATCACACACTTTGAATTTCTGAAGCTGAAAAAAAGCAAATCTTGCACATTCATCATAAAATCCGGTTAGGTAAAAAAACACACATATGTTTGACAGAACACGCGTTGTCATAGAGACGTCTTTCAGATATTCTTTGTCGTTTTTAATTAAAAGCTATTTTGAACGTGTTCTCTTTTTTCAGAAAGAGATATGAAAAATCATACATATGGAAGGAATCAAGGTTCAGTTTATTATAATCCTTTTGATCTCGTATCACGTTTGTGTATATTAAAACAGAACGATATTTTTTCAAAGGAAAATGATGTGAGGTTGTTCTGGTCGACTCTGTTACGTGGTTTTCCTTGATTTATTCCCTAAGCGACTGCTTCAATGAGGGCGTCACTGCAGATATTTGTATATTTGTCCGTAATAGCTATGGTCATATCAGGGCGTTGTCCTGCCTAAAGTACGAGTTCACCTAGTACTGAAATGCTACGACTTCTGGACGTTAGCCGGCTGACTCTACCGATCACTGTACTCTAAAAACGGGCTAGCCATGGATGCCTAGGGGGACAACACAGAAAAAAAAGACTAAAAGATAAATATCCTCTAAAACAATCCAATGCAAGGTGCAAAACCGTTTTGGTTTATGTCTGTTTTCCCAGTTTATAGAGGGCACTAAAGAAAAAAAGACCAGCTCCTGTCGTGGTTGTCTCATTAGTCGCCTCAGGCATCCTACATGAGGTAAAGGAATATGCAGGGTTATGTTACATGTACAGTAGGGAGCAAAGCAAGATATCTCAGCGGATCTTTTTACATGTTTCAGCTGCGTATGCAAATCTTAATGTTGGTTTGATGGAGTTTTTCTTAAAGAGTTGCGGTTCGTGTTTTACAAATCTCCGTGGAGGGCTCTATGTCGATATCAATGTTTCAACTTCTGACGAACCTTGTAGGAGTAACCCCATTAGGGGTGAAATCTAAACTTGTTAACATCAGTCATTGAGTCTTCATGTATTGATGATGTGTATGCCTAACTGGTTTTGAGGGACTTTTTATTCTTTCGTTCG
>NW_018485521.1:0-5676 GCF_002113885.1 Mizuhopecten yessoensis
ACCACTGGGTCGCGGGTTCGATGCCTACGTGGGGCAGTCGCCAGGAACTGGTCGTAGGTCGGTAGGTCCAAAACCTGGCACTTCCTAAAATGACTATAGCTGTTAATAAGACTTAAAGCATAAATAAACCAAACCAAATCTTTACTCGTATAAAGTTAACTAAATTACTTGAATAAACTAAGGTATGGACTGATCAAAGTTATTGACAATGTATAATCCAGTTAAAAAAAAAGATAAAAAGTCATGGTTATAAAACGTTTCACAAATTTGGGTGAGTTGTGCGAGTCCCTTTTGTGACGTGACATCACGTCATTAGAACATGACACGGTGCCAACAGTTATCAACATTCTCTGTCCATTATAGGTTTTGGATTAAGTCAAGGATTCCTCTGACTTTTTACAGCAGAATAACATGACCAATCTCTGGCGACCTCTACCTCTAAAATACTTAAAAAACTCTTCGCATGAATAATCCTTTAAAAACCAACGTTTTATGGTTAAGCTGACATTTTTTAACGACGTTACCATGACTACCACGTAATGAAAGTCTGCCATGATCATCTGTCCTATGTTAAAAGTCAGTCTCGCAGTAAATTATTAACGACAGTTTCAGAGGTTGGAATGACTGACTTCGCGGGCTGTTAGTGAAATGTAGCATAAATCATTAACGAATTCCGTGTCATAATGCGGTCGTTACCAAAGAGATGTAACTATTTTTTGGCGGACAAGTCGGGACTGAAATTGGACACGACCAATCGTAAACCAAAATGATACTTATTGCATTTACGTTTTTTCTTTATCTTACAGGTAGGCACTGTTAACATACAAGTAAGTAGAGGAATGAAGATCGACTGCAAATTATTTGGCAAAAGGGACCTTATATATCTCAAGACAATTGAATGTAGCAAATATATTTCATTTTGGCCAATGTCCAGTATTCTATTTTTGGATTAATTAACGACTAGACAGGAGATAATAGAAACAAGATGTTTGTACGTGACGTATTAAAAGGATGACCTTGTCACTATTGTCACTAGACGTCAATAGACAATTTACCCTGCTGTACATTTGCGACAAAGCGTAGAACACGTTTCTTATTTCATGGAATCATATAAGATATTATCTTGTTGAAACTACTCTACCGTTGACGATTAAGAAAAAATTCTATAAGCATTTAAGAAAACGCTTACCGTAATAGTGTTTTTATTTAGATATTTTCATGCTTTTATTTTACCAGAAATATAAAATCCCACAGAGCATTGTGCTCTGTGCGAGACATTATAATTATTAGGCGGTGCTTTGTAAAAACAAAATTGTCTACATACCACGCACTGTGGCGCACTAAAACATTTGAAAGTATGTCATATTTGTCATTTGTTATTTACAACGAAAAACGTAAAATACTTTAAAATTAACACTTAAGTTGTATACTTATTTAAAAAAGCATATATGAGAACACTATTAAAGTTAAATGCAGTATATATACTATTTAATAGAATGACAAATATTCAAGCACAATAGGCATATTCTACTTTCAGTAACATTTGTAAATAAACTATCCTTACATACAGTTACATTGTAAACGGCCTTCATGTTCCGACTCTTGTTCTGACCAAATGAACGTTATAAATTGTCAAAGCATGGTAAGAATGTAATACAATACGTTTCTGTTTAAGAAATTAATGACAAGATGAGACAAATACATCTGTAGATATGACAAATGGCATATCGTGTATCTTTGGTTTGACTTATTTACTCTGTTGTTCCCCTAAATATGCTTTGCTCCAGTGTGACCTACATATAAGGACAAGCAGTAAACTACGTGAATCCCTATAATTGGGAAAACAGTTTTGCAATTTACACATATTAACTGTCAGTTACGGGCAGCCGAGTTTTAAATGTATTGAAAATCAATAAGTCCTTTGTGATCCAAACATTTTGACAAGGACTACAGGGATAAGCGTTGTCTGACCATCTGCTATTGTTTTAGATTATTCAGCCAATACGAGATGGGTGTCTCCACAATTAAAATAACTCACGTTGTTTTGTCGCATTGCGTTGGTACATGTAATGTTTTCCGGTATATAGGGAGTAATCCTATCCTTTCTCGCCAAATTATTACTAAATTTGACATATGATCTATATCATGAATTTTAAGATTTGTTAAGTGATTTTAAATTACATACAGTTGAGCGTTCTTCAATTTGCTGAAGGATTTACACTTACAAAACTCGCACCTCTCTGCAAATTAATAAAAAAAACATAAATTTTCGCGATAAGCTGATATAAAAAAAGGCCTCATTTAAGGACATCGAGACAAGTTGCGTAGAGTTAAGCATTATTTATGGTCAAAGCCTAGTTTTACAACGTTAAATAGATTATATGCATATATCTTATCCACAGTAGGTAAAAATTACAGTAGTGTTACAAAAAAGCCTACAAAGATAACAGTTTCACATCCCGATTTTCCTAGGTCTTACAGCATGCCGTTGTTAAAGCGTTATATCTGTTTGGCCTACTTCTAAAATGTTCCACCAATTTACTGATGTTACGGAATATAGCTTTAGAGTAGTATGGTTGATCAAATATTTAATTACATACCTATATACATAGTATATCAATTTACACATTAAAAATGAATTAATTTCTATTTCGATCAATGTTGCTGATAGAAATGAATTAACATATTCAGCATCGAGAATAAACACCAAGCACCCACATCAGGAATTCTCACTTTCATGTTTCATTAAGATAATTGAACATGATAAAACAAGCCACCAGCATTCTAATTGATGTTATGCCTGTGTGTGTTAAAACATCGATCATCGGGCAGTCGCGCTTAGCGTGATGATAAACAAACCAGGAACAAGGTTGGGACAATATATCTTGACAATTATACTCGTTATTTGTATACATTCTTTCCTCTTGATAGGGGTTAAAAACACGCAAAGATGTTTTGAAATACACAGATATTGAGGAAAACTCGGACATTATTTTCAGAAACTGAAATGACCGAAGATTAACGAGATGAATCTTAAGGCTTAACCAGTGAGGGCATTGAAACATTACCGCAAACTATTGCTTTCGGGAGAAAGAGAAGACTAAGGTTTTTTTTAAACTTATCTCTTGAGAGTGAGTCAAGAAAACATGTTTTAGATCGTAGCTTATAAACTAGTTTTCTGTTTCAAATTGGTTGGTAGGGTGGCGCAGTGGTTAGCGCACTCGACGTGTGGAGGTCTATTCCCCAATCGGGCGTGAAAAAATGTATGGGATAACCGCCCGACAACGTTGGTTTTCTCCGGATACTCCGATTTCTTTCCACACGGAGACCAATTGCGCGCTACAAACCGGGCCAACAATAGTGATTAATATAAGTAGATTTCACTTGATTCGTTATTGCTGTTAAATAAGTTTAGTGTATTCTATTTTTGTTAATTATACAGAAAGCGGCACAGTTCAAGCACCAATCAAAGCTAGTAAAATTGTTATATAATACTTAATATCGTGCAATGATATTTCACAAAGATGTTTAAAGTCTTATCATGAATTTCTTGAGTAATTAATACAAAATAATGACTAAATTCACGGGGATGTTTCTATTTTCGGGTCCGAAAATGCTCTGAGGAATCAAACACAAGTCAATTTGACTAGGATGTCGGAAAACAATCGTATGTCCAATGGGATTGTAGCTTTGCAGTCACGTGACCATCACACAAGTTGAATGATTGTTTCTTGTACGACCCGCTTAAAAGGGGACAATTACCAATGTCACTTTTAATTTCCACCAGTTTAGTTATGATAAATGAAGACACTTTATCTTAATAGCGACTGTTAGGAATCTATACTGAGAAATATGGTACGTCTTTCTGGCTTTCGAGACGAAAATGCCATAGGCTGTACTTTCTATACCTAAGTCTAAGCCTTACTAATTATTATCGATATACTTTAAATGAAGATAAGACGAAAAACAAATGCAGTTAATATAAAATCATTATATACCAGTCCGAAGTGCCCTTCACCGTAACGTTTTTTTCTATCGATCTGTGGTCGGCACGTTTGACATGGTCGCAGGATCGTTAGTGCTTACGCCTTTCTTCACACACGAATGATTGTTGGTTCCGGACAAAAATCTCCCATACCGGAATATATAGAATATCGATAAAAAATATAGCGTCTATTCATAAGGGTATGTGGCAAAATTACTAACATGTGTATCGGTTAAAATGCTAGGAACCATCAACGAAATTTCATAAAATTATAAATATGAATATCTAAAGGACAATTAAATACAACACAGGAGCGATTTTTTTTTTAATAATATGATTTGCAAGTTAAATATGTGATTCAACATGAAACCTTTCTTCGAAGAAACAGGATATTGGCAGAGTGCTGCCAAAATGACGCTGTATCAGTTATATGATTATTGCCTTGTTGGCGTTACTCAAAGACAAGCGAAGATAAAGCATCCTTACATCTTTTCTAATATTCACCTTATTTTACGTAGTGTATGTGTACGTGTAAAATGTATTAATACCCTATTTTTTATTTGTGAAAATGTAGTTATTCCCGATATTTCACTGGTAAAAATGTCATAAATCATCGGTACATACTTTTGTATGGTTATGTACGTAGTAGACTGTTTTGTTAAGGACAAAAAATCGCCAAGGAAATTCTGAAGAAGAATCGATAAATACAGTATATAAATGTGTATATCACTGTGCAGTGGGCTGCATACATTTTCGTTTTTACCCTGTTTAAACAAAGAAACGCCAATTAAACGTGTTAAGAACCATTAACGATTTTTCACAAAATTGTCGATGAATATTTCTTTCTGAATATTTTACGTGCGGTAAATATAATAGACCTCATACTTTTTATTTACTGAGTGTTTCGTTTAAAAATGACATTCATTTTGACGAGTATGTGGTAAAAAATAAATAACCCATCAACGAAATTTCATCTATATATTGTGTTTTTTTGTGTGTGTAGAAAAGACATACCAAGATTAAGACAGACTCTAATGTACAGTGCTTGTACATGCTACTTAGATTGTGCTTATCACACGTAGCTTGAAGTAATTAAAAAAACAAAAAGTAAACATTTATTTTACATTCATGTAACCGCTTTGGTTTCACACAGAATGTGTAGGTTCAGTACAATGCTATTATGAGAGACTGAAAGAAAACATTAACCAAACAGGACACTATTTCACTGACAATGATGAACACATATGCAATGCAAAATGTATTTGAGTGAATTGCTTATTTATGCATACATTTTACTTAAAGAACATTTCACGTCAAGTTTTGCACATACGTGAGGAAATTCAATATCTCTAGCACATCACAAAAACGCGGATCCTAATTAGGTTCCAAGAAACGGAACAAATGATGCCCAGTGGCATCAGATCCCGCTACATCAGGACAAATTTAGACAAAAAGTAGATAAGTGATTTCTGAGGGCAAAGTGTGCACGTCAATATAACTATTCGAGGAAATATCTCATCTATGTAGAATTTGCTGATTATCGGTTGATTATTTCAGCACACACAGGAGACCGGAACCGGAAATAGATCATTAACATTTTATACGCGATGAAAATATTACTAATGATAAAAAATGGATAGTCTACATGAGTATTATGTCTTTTGAAATATTAAAAATACAATCAGTTATCA
>NW_018485522.1:0-5686 GCF_002113885.1 Mizuhopecten yessoensis
AATATATGATACAATTTGTGTCATCAACGTTGTGACATTAACGACATTAGGTTCTGTATTCGTAAAGTATCAAGAAGATCACATATCAGCTGATTCAAGATGAGCGGCAAAGTATCTGGAATATCAAGTAAGTACACACATATTATATAAGGTTATTTTACCACTGAATTAAGCTATTTCACCTCATCATGAAAGTGCTTAAACGTTATTTTGTTTTTTAATTAATCTTTTATTTTATTTTCAATACCTGGAATCGTATGTTCCTTCTGTTGTATTTATACAAAAATAAATATTTAAGTTACTGTCACTGTTCTAAGTTGAAACCCTGAATATGTTATAATAGAAATAGAAATAAAATAAAACAATTCTCTATTTTACACATTTCTATAACAATTTCTGGTTAATCCCTAATAATATAAAATCCGTATGTTATTTTATAACACAGTAAAAGAATTAGAATTTTCAAAGTTGAATATAAAATCCGTAAAGTGATAATAGGCTTATTGACTTCAGGGGATATATTTTCTAATATATTTAAAAGTTTCCTGTTCTTGTGCCTTCAGTTTTTAAAATATTTCATTCATAATTACATTTGAGTGTATCGAATTTTGCACTTCGTTCTGTAATGAAATATATTATATTAATACAATAAAGTCATTTGATTTTAGTCATTATGTGTGTGGTTTTGGAGCACATTTTGATTAACCATTAGTGTAAGTAACTGTATTACGTGTACTTGCAGTGACATTAAAACTATTACGTACATAACGACTGATTTTGTTTATAACATACAAATCACGTTTATTCTCCTGGCTTCCCCAACAGTTTTACTGTAGGTAGACATACTATCTAACAATTTTGTTTGGTATATTATCACCTATTTCTATTGATGTACATTTATTTGTGTATTTGTGTGATTTTATTCTGGTTTGTTTATGTCTATTAACTTAAATGGTGGGATAGTTATAAATTCATATTGCAACTGCAGGTGTTCTTGAAATGCGACGGTGTTAGTATATGTGACAAATTAATGCCAGGCGTTTGTTTATGATACCAATTTTTTTTACATATGTCTTATTAAAGCTAGTTGTTTGTATATAAAACCAAGTTTATACATATGACCAATAAAAACTAGGTGTTTGTTGTAAATAAAACTAATGTTATACATGTGACCAATTAAGCTAGGTATTTGTATATGATACCAATGTTATACATGTGACTAGCTAACGTTATACATGTGACCAATTAAAGCTAAGTATTTGTATATGATACCAATGTTATACATATGGCTTATTAAAGCTAGGTATTTGTATATGATACCAATGTTATACATGTGACCAATAAAAGCTAGGATATGAAACCAATGTTACACAATGTACATGTGACTTATTAAATCTAGGTATTTGTATCAATGTTATATATGTGACTAATTAAGGCGTTTGTATTTAAAACCAAATATAGACAAAATTCCTAATTAGATGAGGAAATCTATTGATTATAGATGACATTACTGTTACTTGAGACACCTAATATTTTTAATTTAGTTTTGCCTCCCTTTGTATAAATGTTAATAACATCATGGACTGACTTAATGTAGATATTAAACCTGATCCACTCCTCACAGCGATGACACATCCATGAAGCTATATTTTATAACGAAAGGTTAAGAATCTGAAACTTTTAAAATGCCATGAAGAGCTTACCAATGCCTAAGGGACAGTGTGTTTCCCAACTGTCTTCCTGTTGTTGTGGTGATTTATTTGCGTAGGTTTCGTGTAACTTTTGTCATGATAGGCAAATGCACGATTTGCATGCAAACAGGATCGGACACTACAAAGCCGTAGCTTACCTTAATTAGGTCTGGGGGACATTTAACCGGCGATACTTCTTAGGCGGTCGCCTCATTCCGGTAAGTCAGGTCTGCTATAAAGAACCTAGCCGGAAAGGGGAGGAAATAAGACTGTTAATTGTGAAAACAAGTGATCCTTAATTACATAGGAACAGGTAGATGACAGGTATGTCAAAGGTATGAGGAGGAACAGGCGAGAAAATAGAAAGATAAAAGAAATTCTGAAAAAACGTTCTTATTTGTATATTTTCTGTGGCAGCCTTTTTATGAGTCATAACAGTGTTGTTCGTTAAATTATGTTACAAATTGTTAAACGATTTGTACATATGAAATGTCCTAACCAATAAATACATTTGTTAAATATCATAAGAGCATGAATTTACATTGCATATGAATATTTCGAAAAACAAAAGAATACACATATAATGTCGCCATAATGCAATAAAAAGGTGACGGAGTTAATCTGGTGTTATTGATTGGGTAGGAGGTGGATTAACGAGCCACAGAAGCCAGGATACCTGTCGTACAGGTACTTACCCTGGTGTCTGTGTATCACTAGGGGAGTTAGATCAAAGGCTCCTAGCAAGCAAACACAGTAAACCAGATGGGCTAGAGAGTCTGCAAAAATACCAATCACGTGTTATATAACTTATTTGTTTTGCAATGAATACAATGTTTAAACTATTCCAATGCTCAAATTGAATCATTTGGTTGCATAATATATTTCTTGCTTTTATAATTTTATTATGTAATATGTTGTTAGTATTTTAATTTACATGGTCATTTTTTTATGTAATTCCAGGTAGGATTCTGACTGATATCCCATGTGTCGTTTGTCAGGACCACTCCTCGGGAAAGCACTACGGAATCTACGCATGTGATGGGTAGGTACTGCACTCAACATCTACTTGGTTCTAGAGAAATGAAATCTTTTTTTAACTAAAACTGTTCACATTAAGATTCATTTGGAAAGATGCTTTTGTTTTACTGTTTTCGTACTTGCACATCATTCTGAAACATGCATTATTTTCTGCCATAACACTTTTTGTAATGGCTTAACGTCTAATTATGTATTTTTATTTACTGTATTTATAATTGTGTCTACACGTTTATAATTTCAGATGTGCTGGTTTCTTTAAGGTAATTATTTTTTAATTTTTCTTTAGGATATTAAGACACAAACTTGCTATATCGTTGTCTCTTAACGCTCATGAAGTTTCTTCATTCTGTCATTGCCAATATAAAAACAAAAACAAAATATCAAATTAACTTAGTAACACCTCAAGGTGTAACAGATTCCAATCTAACACGTTCGCGTGTGTATTGTATCGATAACTAACAGTCAATTATCGGAGAAACAATACTTCAATTGAACGTGTGCTCTGTTCCAATTAACGCGGATTTTACTCATTGGCACTGGTTTTATTTCTTCCGTCCAGAGACTTTATTGAGGTCGAAAAGTCTAAAATATTTATATGTGATAATTGACTTTGTAATATTATACGACTCTGTGGACAGGCAATCCAATTTCATTTTCCGTTCCCCTTTACGTGCTGCACTCTTTCCATGAATGTTAAATCGGATTGAGGTAAGCGTATGCATGCAATGTCCAAACGGTATTGTCACGACATTTCCCCGTAATATCCTAGTTAGACCGGAAGTGGCCACCTGGTGAGTCCCGCAGGCATTGCAGGAGGCGATGACGCCATTTCAGTTTATGTATTTTTCTCGCAAAATACGCGTGCAAAACACACCTCACTCTCATTAAAGTGACAATAACTTAGAATACTTGCAGTAGTCATTTTGGTTTAATGCAAACATTCTATATCCCGTAATCATGATTTAAGATAAATAGCTCCGTTTAAAGCAAAGCTACTGAAATTAGAAAATAAAAATAGCATTGCATATAAATTATCAATGATAAGGAACGAACTGAAGGTGCAATCATAATTTCACTTTACATAAGCAATGGAATGTAGGTGCAATTAAAACATCATTTTACGTAAAATATATGATATAAAGTATCATGTTACAAATTAAGTAATTTACATTTTATTATTTTTTCAAAAGATTTAAACCTATAACTTTATTTGATAGGACTGCAGTATTTCATTTATATATTTAAACGATGTACTGAATATAATATAAAAAGAAAACAGAATGCCAGTATCCGTATTAGTAAAAGATATCACTGTTTTGGTATAGTATTCAATAGTTGTATATCTAGACATCATGGAATGGCGATTAACTTTACACTATAACGATGAGACAAGAGTTTTAACATAGGGGTAACATCCGCGGTGCCTAATCCCTGTTAATGCCAATGGCAGATCATACACGTCCTTCTAAATGTTACATACCCACTCGACTACCTGGATAGGAATCAAACATAGGGGGTAGGTATCATGGTACACTCATATATTTCTGTTTTTTGTCAACTTAATGCGGTATCAAGCATTTTGAATAAGATACTATCTAAATCACAGGAATGTGTATTATTTATTCTAAAGTCGACTTTACCTTAAGCGTAAGACAAACAAAACTAAATATAATGACGATGTATTGTTATTATAAAAGGTTAAGAAATATTACAATGATTATTAAGTATTAAGCTATCAACGCTCGACCAATTGAGATACCAACATTTTGAGAGTGTCGTCACTCATATACTGATCTCATTTAATCACCGACTTACGACATACTGACTACAAAGACTCGCTAACCACATATTTCTAAGGTCGCTTAACACATCTAAAAATTATCCGATCGATTCCGACGACTCGTGGCAGAGACTAAGCCGCGTGTTTGGAACATAAAGCCGCATATCTCCGTTAAGTTTACCACACGATTTTCTTTTCCCTCTAATACAGTTTGAACTAGTCACATCAAAAAAGACCTGCACTTGACTGGGGGAAAAGACCACACAAATATTCATTTTTGACCGGTGTAATGGATAAAAATATTCTTACACAAAGTGTCTACTGTTTGTACAATTAGATGTTCTTTTCAAACAAGTTTGGCACTTTTTGACAATATATTTCAAACGTTCTTGTGATTCACGGTAAACACAGGTCACTCCCCTAGATCAACATTATTTCTTTTGTTCCCTTTTATGAGGGAGGTCTGGTTTAAAAACTTTATAGTCGTGTTTGATAACGAACATTTATGATAATCCTCATCTCTGTTTGACACTATTCATGTGCACCTTCGCAAATATCAATAACGTTATTGATATCGTTGACCCTTGAATATGGCCATCGGTTGTGGAACGTTAGTACAGGGCACCAACATGACAAGCATGCTTTTACCGAGATTAAAGTGACCGCTAAAGTCATCTTAGTAGTATTTTACCAGTTGACATGAACGATTGAAATCTTCGTGTTTGATCAGTCAACTTAAATACTTAAGACGTGTTTCATGGGATTATTTACTCGTCCCGTGTTTTACTGGTAACTTGTTTTCACTTAAAGTTAATTCCATATATAATATAGTAGTCATTGATAACATAATTTCGGGAATGTTATTTGTTTTGTCATTAGTTAAGTATTGCATGTTACAGAGGTCAATCAGACGCAACAGACAGTACGTATGCAAATCGAGAGGTCAGGGTCGCTGCCCCGTGGACAAGACTCACAGAAATCAGTGCCGCGCGTGCAGGCTTGGGAAATGTGTGGACGCTGGAATGAATAAAGATGGTGAGTGTCTTTTAACTTTTTGTATTTTTTAAAAACGTGATTAGCATTGTTTGCATAATTATCCAATTGCATTATAACTTGCAAATCATAAACAAAAGTAAGAGGAATACTTGTTTCTATATTCCAAGGGTAAAATACATAT
>NW_018485523.1:0-5698 GCF_002113885.1 Mizuhopecten yessoensis
GTCTACAATCCACCAATTCTAAGCAAAACTAGTTAGTGTCTCGACCTGCTTCTGATCTGGTGACCTGACCTTTGACCCTAAAAAACAAAAGGTACCCTCCTCTGGCTATAAAGTTTACCTGTGCTAAGTTTAAAGTTGATCAAATCTGGCAATACAGAGGTATCATCCAGCAACAAATTTTCTATATCCTTCTCTTGCGACCTTGATTTTTGACCTTGAAGATAAATGCACCTTTCTCTAGCCAGAAGCTTTAAACGTGTTATGTTTGAAGTTGATCAGATAATGCAATGAAAAGATATCGTCTGGAAGTGACTGTGCCTGCCGCCCACAAACAGGATTACATAATACCCTGCAACTTGGTGCTGGGTATAAAAAGTATAACTGTTGTATATAGATTAATTCAACCAGTGTGTATTTCTTACCTTGAGAGTTTTAACAGCAACAGTTTTGTTGTAGCGCTTCCAAATTGCCTCATATACATCGCCATACTGACCTCCGCCTGACAAAAACATATGAAATATTATTAAGAACTTTTATTCGTTTCTCACGATCCAACTTTTAGACAGGAAGTGAAAAGTGTCTTAATTGGAGACAGGTGACAAGAGATCTTTAAACATGAAAAAACAGTAAATTCTCTCAGAAAGACCATAAATTCTCAATGTGTAGTCGTAATCCAGAAGTAGAGTGGTTCCTGTAGGCTTGTTAGTTTGTACCTATAACCATAGAAATTCCCCCTGCTCTCTCATACTGAAAGGTATGAATAACAGAGCAAAGAAATGTCTAATGAAGTATTTTTATCTTACCCTTTAAAACTATCTTCCGAAATAACAGGATAGAGTTGAATAGAATTAGCCATCTGCACTTAAACAATTGGTTCTGGCAGTCTCATGAAATCCAATAAGTATACCAGAGGTATATGTTGGTCATCATGATAAGACATGATTTCTTAGCATTTCATTATTCTCATTTCAAGGTCAAGATCACAATTAAAAGTCAATCGTTAAAATGTTGTAATTTGGTATATTGATTTTTTTTACAATAAGAAATAAGCACTGAAGTTACAACTGCATTACGTCATATGAGTTTTTGACAATGTCATCAAATTGTGATTATGTGATGCACACAGATTTATCTTCCACCTTAATATTCTCCTATGGATATCCTTACCTTTCCCTCCAAATATGGGGAAAATATCAACATTTCTGTGTTCAGGATATGATTATCACCTCACTACAACTGAAGTCTATTTAACAAGTTAAATAAACAATACTACATATTTCAGTAGCATGTGTGTTGCATACAACTTCTACAATTGTCATATCTGTATCAGTGGCTCAATGTAATATCTTAATATTCAATCAACCTATCTGACAGAAATTGTACACTTATACTAGAAAGGATTTTACCTTGCCTGTAATAAGTACAGGGGGCCTTGTCTTTGGAAAGAATATTTAAAAGGAGTAAAACTCATTTCCCAATTTGACCCTTGAAGAGAAGGGGGCTTATTTTTTGATAATGGGCTTAACAACTGTACTGTAAATTTGTTCAATGTTGTGTATTGTTACTCATAAATATTACTATGTCAACCAATACCTAGCCTGTGTTTCATGGCAATTTCCGTGCGTTCGATCTCCCATCGGTCAGGCTCGGGGCTAAGGCCGAACACTGTTGGTTTGGTGCGTTTTGGGGCAGGGTATAGCAGCGTGGTGACCAGGCCATCTGAGTGTATGGAGTGGTGGTGGACAAGTTCTGCCAGCGTGTTAAAGCGGTGCTCCTGAGTCACAAACACCTGTCACACACACACAAATTCTCGTAATTAATTAAAGTCTGTTTCAGTCTAGACACTAGGGTTTTCAAGGATAAAGATAACTGGGGTTAACTTACTATCTTGTAATTTCTTTAAAAAAGCTGTTTTTATGAATAAAATGTCCCATAATACAGTATCTTTCATTCATACTATACATAACTAATACTTCACAATCAATCACCACTATTTCCATTTAGTCTGAAATGATATTTCAGTAATTCCATTTTTGATTTGTTTGTTTAACAAACTAGAACCAGCAGCTGATTCAGCATGCTCTAACATTAAACATTTCAGGAGATGATCTTCATAACCAGGAATAACAAACGATATCTGACAGGCCGATGTGCCCCTTACAGCTTAACCACGTCAATTCCATTCTGTGACAATCAACGATAATTTTTTCAGATCAGTCTGGTTTCACAAAATTAATTGGTTTCACAACATGGAGAATTGTAGTTGACTGTTCAATCAATACTGCTGAAACAGAATTATGAAGTTTCCATGGTATCATTTTCCAAATCAATTATGGCCAGTTTAATTTCTCAATGAAAACTGACACCTCATCTCTGTACATCTAATCTCTTCAACTGCTGCATACACAGCAAATAAATTTGATTATTATAAAAAAAAATATCGCTATAATTGTGTTTATTTCCTTTAATCAGAAGCAAGTATCCCATGTCCTGTTTTCTCACAACCAACATAAATCTTGGACTTTGCTAAGGATGAAGTTATGTACCCAATCAAAATGATATGTCACGTTTTGTCATATCTTTTTCTATCAACAAAGTTCATGCAATCTCTAGATTTAAATTTTGTTGATCAATAAGGACCATATATACAATTTGCCATACTCAGAGCTATAACAGTGAACACAGAATGTTTGTTAGTGACCAACATATAGATTTATCATTGAAGATACTTAAATCCGTTTTTTCAAAACCATTCATGCAATGCAACCAACTTTGAAGCTAAAACACTGGTAATGAGTGAAGTATCATACTTAACACTGTACATGTATTTTTTTTAGATTGGTATGAAAATTAACCTTTCCATCGGAATCCTCGCTGATCCTGTAATGGTAGACCCTTCCCTCAAACCTGACTGATATCGACCTTTGACCCGGGCTGCTCTCACTCTCCCGGACCAGGAAGCTTCCATTGATGCCACTACTGAGCAGGTACTCCGATGCGTTCCGAGAAATCTGTCCATGGTACCAGGAAAACTTATCAAGGCTGTTGACCGGTGCGATGTAGTTGCTAGGCACCCAGCCGATGTCCCCGGCCTTGTTTTTGACCTCGCACCACTCGCCTCCCTTGTTATAGCCCAGGATGGTCACCTGTTCACCTGCAGTTATGACATCTGAGAGTTAGATATATACTTATTCTAGTCTCAAGTTTGCCCTTTGTCAAAACATCTACATGCATCATGCCAACGTGCAAAATGCAGACACTTATCACTATAAGCTACTCGAAATAAAGGGAACAGATAACTACAAAACAACAAGGAAGTTTACATCAATAAGCTAAGAGTAACAGTGAAAAAAATGAAGAAACGTCTTAAACCATACCAAACAACATCAAAACTAGACTTATTAATATTGAATAGCAACTTCAAACTTTACTTACATTATAATTACCGGTACCACAATGCATATCTCAGAAAGTCAAACAACTTGTAAAATATCTAATAATTCAGCCAACATCTTCCTCACAATTCTTCTGAATGAAAAACGTGTCCAACATATTCTTCTGATCATTTACAGTAGACTATTTATTAGTGGCATCCCCAATAGATTTGAATAAGATAAAAAAAAACATTGCGATAGTATCAATGTAATTCCACCAACTAAGCAGAATATTCATGTTGATGATAATTTCTGCCTAATATATATCTTTATCTATATGCGTTGTATAAAGTTATCAAAACATACACACAAGATACACACACTGTAGGCAACTAAAGATTACAGAATGGCAGATTTACAGAGATAACAACCAAGAGAAGTAGAGGTACAACAACAAGATCAACAAGCAACACTGAATATTTAAAAAATAAAATTAAAAAAATATGTACATGGAACAAAAACAAGAAGTAAACGAAATAAATGACTTTTCAACGAGATGCAAATGTAGACTTAAGTCAAGATCTTCAGATAACGATACGTTCACGATAGATTTATCATAGGCAGAGCAAAAATTCAACACTTCCAAGCTTTCAATTCACACATAAGACTACCACTAATACAACATACAGGAGAAAGATGAAGGTTCTTTGACAATGTACAGCTATAAAAGTGAATTAAAGTGGGAGGAACAACACAAGCAGTCATGGGATATAATACCCTCTAAAATTCAAGGGAAAGAAAAATCTGTCATTAGGGAGATGTAACAGTCAAATTCAATTGAGATTAATCAGATTGAACTTTCAAGGGAGATGACTCTAGCAGTAAAAAGAACTTATTTAGCTTTAAGAGTCAAGGGAGATAATAATATTTGATCAAATAAGTGGAATTTGCAACTCTTGGAGTCAAGAGATCATATAAAGCTCTAACAACTAAGTGAGAAAGTCAATGGAAATACTTCATTCAAACAGACAAGGGAGATAATCAACTCTTGCAGTCCATGCATCATCAACCCTTACAGTTAAGGGAGAAAAGTGCTCTAAGAGTCAAGGGGAGCAATCAAACTCCAGCAGTAAACTGATTTTCATACAAGCAATAACAAACACAATAAATCAAATATACCGATCACAATATTTCACTTCACACAATAAACTAAACATTTGGGTTAACTGTTAGGTATTAAACTGGCCTATTAATCATATAAACTTTTCTACCAATATGCAAATAAGCTTGATGAAACAATATATACTTTTATCTGAAAACATCAAACCCATGGTCAAGCTCTGATGTCTGTCAGTTTTTAACTAGCCACGTGGTTAACCCTGAGTGCCACTGTTACATTAACATCCACTGTCAGGTTGTTAATGCTGTCACTGTTTCCAAGGTTAGAGGACACATTCTGTCCATTTTATCGTAATCAATATCCATTCTTAATTGATGGTCTTAAGACACCGGACTCCTATTTAATTTCACAGCACAGATAGACATTTCACTGATTTTCAAAGAATAAATGCCTTTTCATCCATCATCCAATTGCATTGTTTCACAGAAAGGAACACACTTTTTGTTGACTACATTCAAAGATATTCCAAACAAAGGTTTCTAACCTACATCCTACACAGACACACAGAAGCGTTTCTTTCTGTCCTGTATGTTCTTCCTTGATTAATTTCCAAACTTCCTTCAAAATAGCACGGTTACACAAAATACCACATTGTTCCTGCATTTATTTCATGACTATTTTCTTCCTTTCCAAGGCTACGCTACAGATACGACATTTTCAGAATTATTTACTTTCTCTCTCCTTGTTGCATCTTGAAACACAGTCAATAAATCCTACAACTACACAACTACAGCCATCTTCTATGCAAATCCAAAAAGATTTAAATATTTCATTGCATAAAACAATATCCAGCAATCAATTGGGGTAGCTACATTAATTATGCATGGTCTGGCTGGGGGATTGAACTTGGTCAAGAAATCCATGGGTCTGTACCAGTAAATGCCCTGTGATAAAGAGTTGATAACATTTCTGATATGGAAGTCCTAATCAACACTGCATCACATCCTTTTTCTTGATATATTGCAAACTAAAACCCTTTATGCATATGTGTATATTTCTGAACTTGTTAATATCTGTATAATATATGACACTAAGACAGGAATAGTTGCTCCTGACATTTCTTTCAGTAGGCAGCATACAATAGTTATGACAAGTAACATACAGAACTACCTGTATCGTCATTATAGCTACAGAACTACCTGTA
>NW_018485524.1:0-5709 GCF_002113885.1 Mizuhopecten yessoensis
ACAAGAAAAAATAGACATTCTGTGTCTCACAGCATGGAGCACGAGGTGGCTAATGCGGAACCTGCAGTATTCCACAACATGTAGTCGCAGAAGGAGGCTTATATGGGCCACCTTGCAGAGTCGAGGTTTTGCTTCTGTGGCTTCTACTAATTTGCACGCTGAAGAAATCAAATTTGATCTACTGTCCTTTTATATTCTGTCTCTCTAGAGACCCATGTTTTTAATTTTTATTATCTTAGATGCTATGAGTGAGGACGTAAAACCCCCGAACAAAAAGTTATTTGACTTTCAATTTTGTTATTTTTATTATCATTCATTCAAAATGGCAAAACAATAGTCTGCATGTTACTACACAACAGCTGTCAATTTTCAAAGCTACTTCACATGATGTTTCCAATACGTCCGTTGGACATGCATGGGTACATAATCCGACGATCGATACACAGCCATCACTGAATAGAGAACGTACGACATACCAGGCTCCTAATGACATGTTTCCAGGACATGCGACACCACGTCAATTAAGTGTCCCGTAACACTGGCAGATTGATTGGCAATTAACAAGGTTGAACGATAGTTCTGGTCGAGGCTTAATAGACTTTCCTCTATATGCAAAATCACTGTGTTCTACCTGGGTAACGGAAACCATTTGAACACATACCGGCAATTTCAGGAAATCGCTTCGGATTGCGTTATTTTATTGGTTTCATTGCGAAATAATTATACACTGAAAACACATACACATGTTTAAGCAAGTAAATCGTTGGTTTGAAGATCAGCACGCACGTGTTCTAACAACAAATAACCATTTGTATCGAAATTCAAAACTTGAGATACAATGTAGTAGGGTTCTTTAGCGTCCACAAGCAATGAACTAGTATCATCACCTGTCTTGCAAAGATGCATTCAAAAGGACTCACTAACTGCATTTTGAAGGATAAATATGTATATATATTGATAAATGTTTGGGCATTAAATACAGGAAAACATTTTAACAAATATTGTAATACGCCAGGATATCTTGGTACGGCTGCAGACCCTTACAATAAATCATTAACGCTATATGGCGTCACTCTTGATCTCATGAATTTGATTTTATTGTTCCATGTCGTTATAATAACATAACCACCCGTCGCTTTTTTATTAGTTTGGCTATAATTAACTCAAAAATATTAAAACTACATCCTAGGTAACTAAAAAGTAAACTAACATATGGTCGTGATCAGACGAAAACATTTGCTATCAAGTTTTACTGGAAAATCCCAGTTCGCTATTAATGGTTCTGTAGAAGACAATAAAAGGTAGTTGGCAGAAAGGGCAATTATTGTGGGATTCACATGGCAGTTAGATTGTAAACGTGTATAAATAAATGTTTATGGATATATATTGTATACATACATCATCTTTAGTATCATTTGTTGGCTATGCTAGATCAATTACTAGATGAAAATAGCAAACAGATAATAGTATAGACGGCATGGCAATACATATATAAGCATAAGAAGCAATGTTATGAATCATTATACTTTTCGGTAACAAGACGACTCGTTTGTTTCTTTATATTAGCTAATTAGTTTTTGGCAATTTGCCAATGATATCTTTTGGTAAAAATTACATACCGCTGAACATTAGAACATATGTCGGCTTTGTATGTCAATGTTTACGACCTCCATGGTAACACTTAATTCTCTTTCCCTTCATATACATTGTGTATATTGCCACTCCTAAAACATATTTGTAGAATACCTAAATGTACTGTTGTTTTTACACTATTTCATTAAATTTCTTCTGATCAAAAAATTAATAATCGAAATGAATACATGTCTAATTAAAATTTTAAACGGCAGTAAGTTGAATCATGGCTACTAATGCATCTGGACAACAGTAGAATATATCATTATCAGGGTTGTTGCATAGGTTGTAAGGGGACTAATGTTGTTTAAACAGTTCTGATCAATCTTCTCCGTTTAATAGGACACACTATGTATATACTATTCACTATTATAAATGATAAATACAAAAACGACAGATTATGCCACTATTATTATTATAGAAAACAATTTAAAAGCAAACCTTTCTTTTCAACCAATGAGTTCGAAAAAATCACCACGATACGAAAAGAAAAATGAGAATAGAAGACACACCAAAACCGCAAGACAACAAGACATAACGACAAAAAGCATAATTCGGTTGAGGAATTGGAAGGAAACCATACGAAGATATTTAAAAAAGAAGTTTAATGACATTATCAATATGCAGATCTCCTTAAAAACAGACGATTCCACTAGATTTTTATTTCTGACATCGGTTCTGTCTTTACATAAAATTCCACCTCACCAACCTGTTACCACTATATCGACTTATTGGATTGGTAGCACATACAATAACATATGAATTGTGGAGCATTGTTTATTGGCACGTCAAGTTTTGTAATTGACTTTCGCAGTATATTCCTGAAATATCTGACGAGATTCATAGGAGAAAGACAAAATTCATTAAATGGTCAAACCCTTTCCTTAACGAACGGAACATATAGATTAACTTGCTCATAAACTCCATCATAAACGACCTGCTAGTGATATACATTTGTTTGGCGTTTCTTCCTATTACGTGCAATGATGACTTTTATATTGTAATTGGACATATAGATATCCCTGTAATATTATTTTATCATAAAAGTAAACATTCATAAATGGTGCATGCAGAACATAGCGACAATTAATGGGTTTTATCAAAGATAATGTGTTCAGGGTCATGGATCTAAGACGCTATGCATAAAGTAATATATAAGTTGTTAATGACAATGCTTTGTGCGATGTATACATAATGAGGACCATGACATATATTGATATTTAACTCATATTTTCATGATACATAACAGGCAGGTTCAAAATCATATCGGTTGAAAGGTCAGTCATACAATGTTTGATTTTACTTTCAATTTGCGTTAATATTATATAGAAAAGTCCGTTTTACATAGCATGTATGAAAAGAGTTTCACAAATATTGTATAATGGAGCAAATTTTGTCGTTTAGAACCTGCATTTAGCACATCATCCCGTAATAAGAGCAGTATCAGCAATAGAGCGTCACCTGCTGATGATCTCATCGTCATCCCATCAGCATCCCTGTATAGACCGCCATTAAAGTGTCACTTACAAACCGACTTATGGTATTGCATGAAAACCCTAGTAATTCCCAACAGTTTACATAAGAATATGATCTATGACGATAATGTACATAAGATGACACGTGACAGGGGGTCTCTATTGTCTAGATGTTTAATTCAATAACAGAGATTTTTCCAAGTATCCATTATTTTAATTGCACGTTAGATCAAACAATCAAAAGTATTTGCATTTATTTTTGTATTTATATTTCATACAGAACGGTTGGAATCCGACAGAATTATAGAATGAATCATTATTTTATTCATATTTGCAAACCATGTGTATTGTTTGCTACATAAACACAAACAATAAGGTTTGTCTAGACGGAGGGAACAACTTTTTAAATACTTTATTGTACAAAATGTAGTTGAAATTATTTTAAAAACAGTGAAGAGGTTGGTATTTCTATACAAACGGGGCGAGAACGCAATTTTCACATGCATATTTTGTCACTCAAAAGTATGATACTTAATATATTCACAGTTCATTACTTATGATATCGAGACTCATCAATGTCATTTTACCTGTTTGTTGTGTGGTCCCTTATAACGAAAGCTACATCAAATGGGATTTACTGATATCAAGAATCCAAGATCAATAATTTTATTTTGACAGTAAGTTCATTCTTTCTTAAGGACATAAGTACAATAATAAGTATTTACCTGCATGTTTTGATGTCCAGCGCGGCCACCAGAACGCACGTGCCAGCGTTGAGACAGTAATGTCTGTCAGAATAACTACACGGAATCACGTGACTGTTTTGAAACGGATTTCCAGAGCGTCTGTGACGAGAGTGTTCCGACATATCCGAAATATCGCCCAAAGTTGTATCGTTAGACTTTTCATAATCACTACGTAAACTTCCGTCCAGAGAAATATTGACTTTTGCTTGTTGCTGGACCTCTTCTACCACGGTTTGGTCTCCAGTACTTGGGTACCGTTTTGTGTCTTTGTCATCAAATTCCTGATGTGTATGTGATGGTGGTGGTGATGGTGGGTATTTATCGGGGGTATCCTTGCTCGTTGACCCCGCGTTTGTCGGATTGCCGTGGTCATTGTGGGTCCCATACAGTTTGTCGGACAGGGGCAAGGACTGCACGATAGCGACAAACACCAGCACTACGAAGAGCAACATTGACGTCGGTCTGTCGCCCATAGTAAGACTAAGTACATTTTGTCCACTCCTTGCACAAAGGAAAACAGAAAAAAAACTTGATAACAACAGCAATCCGTTACCATCAATCTGAAATACTGGTGCTATAAATCACATGATCAGACGACACTTAATTCCGCATTGATTTTATTATCATTCTATTTTTTTGCTGTCGATACCGAAACAAAAAATATCACAATGAAATTACAGATCTTTTAAGATGGTAACATAATGCCATCATGCCAAACTTCCATCAAGACACATGGTAATCCTGTAAGAATTATACTGGTATATCAGTGTGTATATACATATATAACCATCTATCTACTGGTGGTGTACGTATGTTTTGGACGAAACTATTCAATCTCGAATACTTCTTATTTTTGAAGGCCGACCAGATGGTTGACGTTAAAAGTTACAAGCAGCTGCTGGCGAGTGAAAGCGCGCACTCGAAAGTGGCATACTAACTAAACTACCATTGGTCTGAACAGACGGGCGGCCCACCTTTCCTCGCTGTGTGTAGATTAACGCTGCCTGCCTATCACAGCTACGGGAGTGCACACTCGTCTCCACCGGTGGTAATAGTATACATATGTACCACAGCGACATGATGCAGGGAACTTATGTACCCCGGCCGCATCCTGTCCCCAGACCGCCCCGTCACGAGTGGGTGGTGGTACTACACACAGCGGGTAAGCTCTGCCCTGCCAGTCCCGGGTCCCCGGCAATCACTCTTACCTACTCGTGTGTCCATGCCTCGAACACTCCCCTAGTCACAACATTGGCCAATCAATCGTCTTTATATGTACCTTTTACGTCTGATTGATGACTTAAAGTACTTGTCTCGTTTGATATTCAGTCCATATATTGACGGATGTATTTTTCCACTTCCGCCAAACAAACTTACAGTTGTGTAAAATAGGCACGCGCTACCACGCTCCTGATGTTATTGTTGAAACTGTCATTGGTCGTTGTCTTTTGTACTGGATACAATTATCCCTTCTCAGTGTAGAGTTCGTAGCGAATGGACTACATGTACTTATAATCATAAAACCGTAACGACTTGGGTATCCATATATCTAGGCGTATATACGGTCTGGTACAATGTACGTTGTTGTATGAAATGCGTTATACTACAATGTAATATTTTATACATGTAGTAATTATAATGGACAGTTGTTACAATAACAATTGGTCCATAAAAAACACACCTGAAGTGATAGTCATTGGACCATGGCAATAAACACCTGAAGTGATAGTCATTTAACCAAGACAATAGACACCTGAAATGAAAATCATTGGTCTGTGACATTCAACACCTTTAATGATAACCCTTGGTCCATGACAATAGGCACATGTAGTGGTGATCATTGGTTCATGACAATA
>NW_018485525.1:0-5710 GCF_002113885.1 Mizuhopecten yessoensis
TTTTTTTTGTATTTAATTTATTTTCATATATTTTAGATGATAACCAAATATAATACACTAAACGTTTCAAATTTGTCATCTGGTCGAAACCGGTTAAAACAAACGTAAGAAATACCTACATTGATTCATATTCGACAGTAGCATAAATTGACATGCTGTTTTATGTTTCAAGTTGATTGAGATTGAGTTTGAGTTAAACGAATAAATAAATAATAAAAACAGGATGTTGTGAATTAGGTGATTAAAAAAATAAACAAAAACGGGGATGATACTCGGCATTTTACCAATATTAACAGACCTCTTATATATTAATTTCACTATGAAGACTGATTAAGAACCTTATCAGAGTCTTCCGCTGTCTAGAAAAGCGTCGAACTAGGAATTAAAGATATCGGTCTTTCATCGGTAACGTCCATAACAACGTTAAATTCAAAACATAGCATGGGAAATATAAACATTTCACACTAGTTAATCAGTTTAGCTATTTTAAGAACACGGAAGGGAATCCTCGTTTTACCCACAATTCTCAGTGGGGATTTCCCTGTGAGAACGAGGCACTAATGTCGAAGGTGTTATCCTAGTATTCAGTGAGTATTGCCAAATTTATCCGTTTGATATCTTTGTCATCCCAATTTGAAGTGCCCGTATAATTGTTTCAAATGCTAAAATCGGATCTATTTATGTGCATTATCTGATTATTTATTGTAAAGCCATGTTTGTTTTTGTCAATTTATTAATCAGTCCCATCATAGTTTGGACTGGAACTCAACCCTGCGCTCGGTTTGTTTACAAATAGCGCACTTTTCAATCGAGTACCATCTGCCTCCGAAAATCGATGTTCTTTCCATTTTTTTGTAGTTTGAAGCATCCTTATAGCTAACTAATGATGGAAAGTGTTTTATTTTGTACATAAAGTCTTATTTCCCGAAATATTTATCTTATTTACGTGAAGGGGAATTCCTATAGGTAGACTATTATTGACAGTTGCCATATATGGAAGTGGTCGCTACTGCGCATGTGCCGCTACCACTTGACACTTCAGTCTTGTAAGATAATATATTTAAAGTGGGCTGTTCCAATATTGCTCCAGTCAGATAAATAGTCGAAACCAATGAACATACCCATCTGTATTACAATAGCTCATCTGGTAATCGGACTATAAAGACGACAACTATTGGAGTAATTATAGAGGTGGACTGGTGTGTTACCTGTAGTGCTTTACAGGAATAATACTTTTACTGGACAGTTCTAACTTAAAACATAATTCATGAATTGCTCAAAAAATAGGAAAGGGACAATTTTTCCTGAAAACTATTACAACATGAGTGGTATTTCTGATTTTGCCATGTTTCGTTTTAATTTATGGCACAAAAACCCATTCTTTTCTCACCATGCAGCAGCAGTGGCTGCAGCTCAGGCCGGAAACCCAGGTATCATGGAAAATACTTCATTTGTTCCTAATCCACTGACTTCTCCGGCTCTGATGGTGTTGGCATCAACAGCTGAAAATCATGAGGGGGCGCGGATGCCCGCTCCACCCCACCACTACCAAGGACAAAATGTGGACAAAGACTTGGCGACACCTTTTGGCACCCCTCCCTTTACCATGTACAGACCGGGGGAACACTTCCCCCCTCCTATGTACACACCTGTCCCCCCTTATGTACGTGCCAACCTGGAGCGCGGGATGGGGCTGATTAACCCCGGGGGTGGGAGCGCATTTAGGCCTGTCAGTAACCCCGAAGGAGTTGAGAACTATCATTCTGCGTTTTCTTTGGCTAAAAAACCCAAACTTGATGAGTCCAGCTCTAGTTATGCCTCGTCAGAGAAGTTGGACAGAGACAGTTGTGATCCTCTCCATGAGGGTGCGGAAAGTAAGGGATCCACACCCTTTGTTAAGGAAGAACGTCCTTCTAGCATCAGCTCTGCCACCAACTCAGAAAATTTCTCGGATGGGGGAGACTTTGATAGGGGAACCCCGGATTCGGAAGGAAGATCTCTTAGAAGTAAGTTTTAAATTAATTTTTATTAAAAAAAAGGTTTTGTTGTTCTTACCATTTTTTGTTGTTCTTACCATTTTTTAAACTAATAAACCCAACAAAAATTTATCACATTTTATTTGAAAAGAATTGAAATGTATTCTCAATAAATTTCTCAAGCATGTATATAATTTTCCAAATCAAAGAAATTTTTGTCGATAGATAAGTATCTGTCGGTTCAAATTAATTATTGAACTGGCACTCGACCAGTCATGAGAATGTCAATGCTACTGGGAGTTCATGCTGACCTGGAAAAAAGACTAAATTGATTTTATCGTTTAAAATCAATGAAATTCACCAAGTTATGTTCCAATTTTGATCGAAATTCATTATAATTTTACAGCACAGCTTGTGTGTGGTAGGGATAATTAGCTGAGAGTTATCGGTTCCATCAGCTAAACTGCCTTAGAAAAATGCATCGTCTTGTTTAATATTACAAGCGCAGGACTGATCTCTTTGTTCGAACCTCTTTAGGTAATAGGAATTAGGATTCTTCTATTTAAACTTTCCATCATTTTCTGCTAACCTTTAAATCATAAAAAGAATAATGACATTTATCTATTCAGTAAAAAGCCATCAGTTGGTGACTGTGGGGTCACATTTCTGTTTGTCAGTAATTATAATAAATATAATTTACAGTTGGACCATTATGTGTGTAATAGTATGTACACCGATATGTGTGCTTGTACCGACTGACACCCTACTAAATATCACCGGGGAACTATTGTGCTATACCGGTTCATATGGTCGTCCTGTACTTAACGATCAACATAAACATTTTTGTGTAGTACATAATTAACAATAGCTTATTATCATCACTTTCGGTTGAACTTTCTTCACTTATTCCATCAGGAAAAGACAACTTAATTTATATATATAAGTTTTACAGATTTTCTCAAAAATTAAAATATTTAAATTTGTAGACCTCTGTTAATGAAGGAAATAAGTACTATAGAACAGGAAGAAAATACAGGTGTGGAAGGTACAATATTTGTATTCATTTAAAATAGTAACGGCAAGGTAGCATTAATTTCAAATTTTCAAATACAGTATTATAAGTAGTGAACCAGATAGCATATATTTTAAAAATAAAGGCTGCTGTTAATTTATGGCAATAAATTAAATTTATAGATTACTGAAGTATGTACATACAAGCAGAAAATAATCAAATGATATGGACATTATCAGATACTACAGTCGAGTATCCTCAAGTTAAACCAAATAATTAGAACAAATTTTAAAACTTTCTACAGTTTGAACAAATAAACTTTGACAGATTAACATAAATTACCCTTATCTTCCTGCAGTTGATAATGGTATATAAATATAAAGTACATGTACTTAGGTTAAACAAACTTAATACCTGTATTTCCTGTTTCACCTACAAATCTCAAACAAAACACCTGAAAATCAATTGAGTAAAATTTTTCCTTCTCAAAATAATAAGTAATTTTACATCTAAGGAAAATGTGTGTATTATCGAGTTGAAAATCTGTAGAAACAGCCATGTCTATGATTCTGTGTCGACTATGTTACCATAGATTATATTACCCCCGTAAATATATTGGAATCATATCAATTACAATGTAAGTCATATTTTGGCAATTCTCTAAACAGAATCAGTAAATTAAATAAAACTCCGCAGTCATTTTCATTGATTATGATCCAGAGGAAAATTAATGTTTTTCTTTATTGCTTGTACATGTAATATCATGAAAAAGAATGAAAGGGTACGTAGTATAGCCAGTACAAACCAGTTTTGATTGGATTGGTTTTATTATTACATTCTTCAAATCAAAATAAATTTCCATTGCAAAAAAATGAATTTCATGCAGTTTTCAAGAGTTACTTCTGAATCAATTCAGCATAGTACATTATTGTTCTTAAAGATTTCCTTTGTATTTAATACTAAAATGTTAAAATTACACATGCTACAATTATACATGCTACAATTATACATGAGATCAATATAATATAGAAAATACTCTAAATGTTCTGTTTTCTAAGTACAGTAAAACTGAAACATATGTTTTAAGATTTTTTCTGAGAATTTTGATTTTACTGAAGATTACTGTAAGTTCAACAAAAATAAAAACAAACAAAAAATGTTAAGTTATTTTTTATTACCAATTTTTAAACAAGCACTATCAGTAGTCAAGTCTTGGAACTCTGCTCCAAAGATACAATTTAAAAAAAAATTGAAAAAAAATAAAATCAAAGTAAGTGCCTATTGTGCTAGTTAACAATTGAAACTAACACTTACTAAAGTACAGCACTGCAAGTCTTACTTCTGTAATGGACACTTTTACTGGGGCTGATGGAGTTGTTATACGTCCGGGAATATTAGTTAGTATTTAAAACCAAAACTATTATTTCACTCTGGTGACCAGGCACTTGTCAATTAGCACTGGTGTGAAAGTACAAGATATCCCCCGCAGGCGAGGGTCGAAGGCGAGGGTCAATCCCGTGCTTCTTCTCATGTGAATTTGTTCTTTTAACTATTTTCAGGGGAAATTAAATAACACTGACGATACTGCGAACACTCACACTTAATAAAGATTGTCTCCTCTGTTACTCTCCTCAAGCTGAATTACAGTTAGCTGTATGGTACAGGATAAAGCTATTCATGATCAATATTGAAAAAGTATTGGTTAGATTAATTTTTCATTGACAAAAGAAATTTTGAATATTATTTTCGATCAGTTTTTGTTATTTTTTTGTCAGACTTTTCGTGTATTAAAGTTCAATTATGTAGAAATAAACATTTCCATAATTAACTTACATTTATTAGTAATATCTTAAATTGTTACATTTGATATTTTTTTCGGAGAAGGTAACACGTAATTTATTTATAAAGCTATTTGTCTATAAACATATGTTCCTATCGGGAACGCAATAAGATTAACAAACTTTTAACTTATTATTTATAAAGCAATTTAAACCAAATTTTTCTTATATTCTTTTTGAAATATTAATGGAAATCAAAGTAATTTTTATTTCCCACATCAATTTCTTCCACTTCAACAATGCTCATTTAAAATAATAAAATAAATGTCTGAGATTTTCTGTTGGCCTTCACTTGAATATCTAGTGATGATTGGTAGCGTTTTAAATGATTTATAGGTTTACCGTAGACTTGCAGCGTTCACTGTACATTTATGACACGCAGTTCATATCTTAAATCATCAACGTGTGTTTATTAATTTGAAGTGTAACAAAGAAATACAACTGACAGAGGACAGTTTTTAACTCTTGGCCTCAGCCTGGGCCTACAGTCAAACCAGTGTCGACATTGACCACTGCGCACTACCGCCAATTCCCCGAAAAATGAATCCCGGACGTTGTAAGGAATAGCTGGCTAAGCTCGACATGATCATATAGATATGGGAATTATCTATTGATGACATCAAATGATTTGCCGTTTTGTGTTAAAATTTCTTTTATATATTTTTTAAAATTATTATAAATATGTTTGGGGAAAAAAATGGCAAAAACATGCAACAATGTTCTTGTTTTAATTTATTTATTAAAAATGTTTTCTTTATAAAGTTATTATTCTACACAGTCTTTAGTTATCACTATACAATTACCAAACTTCTAAAGAAGTTCCTAAAACATTATTAGTACATCTGAATGTAACTTTTAAAATGATTAAAGGTTGGGTATAAATA
>NW_018485526.1:0-5714 GCF_002113885.1 Mizuhopecten yessoensis
TTTTTTTTATGTTGGTGTATTATGTTCATGTTGATAAAGAAATCAAGAGCAATCCACGCTTAGGAAAAAAAACATGCTTATCATAATTAAGATCGGTGTTGAAACATAATTAAATATGCTTTGGTAATACCGAGGTAAATGTTAACGTTAGACCGATTACATTTTTTGCTCTGCCATAGTGCACAAGTGGTATGTCACTTTAAATGAGTTGATGGAAATACTGACACATAACAAGAACACATACATGTATACAACTTCCAGCACCAGGACATCCAGATGCATATGGATGTTCATAAGGGGATCTCGTGGTACAAGGGCTGCTTCTACCCATTCAATCTCCAGATTGTCTAGAATTTGTAATATAATAAAAGAAAATGTGAAACTGTTATTCCGGTAAAGTTAAGATCGATAGATTAGTTTCCCTGAAATTAGGTAAGATGCTGTACTTTGATAATGCATTGCAGTTTCGGCTTTTGTTTAACTGCAGATCGTTACAAGTCCAATAGGGGTTGTTCTTACATCGAATCTGCAGAACTCGTTAGGATGGTATGGACTATTTTTTATGGTTGCAGCGTTTTCGTTCACAAGTAAGTTTAATAAATTTTCCCTAAATTGTAACGAGACAACGAGGACCAGACAATCATTTGCTTATTACTGTCACTCGCATTTTTTAGTTTATTGTCTTTTATGTATATCTTTATTTATTATAATTGATTCGTAGTTGACTGGGCACATGTGTCTGTTCCTGCACATTTTCTTGAGAGTTTTGTTTTAGTTATCTAGTTAATGATTTAAAACGGCGTACTTGACTGTTACGAAAAGTTTATATATTCGATCATACTAATTAATTGGTAAATGGAGAAAAAACCTGGCACATATAGTTCAATTTACGTATCTTATATTGAAAAAAAATAAATCATACGTCATAAGCCATTTTTGTGTTGTGTAAAATCCCTGCAGATCTAAGCCATTCATTGTTTATCTTCATGATTGCACCTGCTTTTTAGATACATAACTGCAATAATGGCTGCATATTATACATTTCAGGTGTGCTTATTTCTATATTCTTCAACGAAAAGCGACCGGACGGAACAGATATATGAAGGTGCCGGACAGATGAGCATGTGAAGGAATCAAAATTGTCTGTCTGAGACACATATTTGTGATAAAAGGTTGTGTCGCCGTCCAGATAAGAATTGATAAAAAAACATTATTATGGATGAGGTGCCGGAAGTTCTTCCGGTTTATTCTTTCGTCTCCGTATTCTGTGATAACTGATGTCTTTCTTTCGTTTAATACAATATATTGTATCAGTCCTGTTTCCACTAAACATAGTATTGTTTTTGTAAATTTAACTTTACATTACTTTCATGAAACAATGATGAAAAACTTGCTCATGACCAATTTAACATACAAGCATGGACATTAAATGTCGCAAACTTCATATCTTCAGTGTTTAAGGTGCAATCACATGTGTCTTACGTGTATCCTTCAACTCTAAATTTAAGGAGGTAAATCTATTACTTCGATGCCAACCGTATACATCAATAACAAAAATCTTACTTATACAATGACACTGTCTTACCACATTTAAGTTAACTACTCAGTTGTCCATTGTTTGTAGTTTTGCATTGAAGATAGTTCGTTGTTTATATTGAACATATATATTTTAATGTATTCCCTTGAATTCGTGTTTTGCTATTTACGTACATATTAAGGTTCTTAAATTACATATACTACCAAACATACGGCTTTTATCTGCGTTAATGTTTTTCAGTAAGTGTTAACTTATAAATCAGAGTACTTTGTTTACATTTCAAATATTTAAATTATCCAACTTCAAACTATTGTTCGTACACATAAAATATAATTTAAAAAAAAATACGAACGATCAAAATTAGTATCCTACTTCAAGCATTACATGTATCTGTTAAGTATTACAGGCACTTGATTTTAGCTTTTAGAATTGTTTTTTTCTCTAATGGCAGAACTCATTTGTGCCTTCGAACCTTAACCAATAAATTCAAAGTTTAAGGTAGGTCATTTTTCTTTTGATTGACTGACAATCATTAAGAAAATATTATCATATTTATAAATTACTAGCAAATTGTAAATTGTTACAGCTAATTACTACAAAATAATGCTTATAAATTAAAGCAGAGATATTTTAAAACTTGATTAAGGGACATAACTCTAACGTTCCTGAAATATCAACGTTCAAAAATCCGCTCTTAACCCTTATCAAAACGCTTGATACAGATGATTATTAATAGCATTTTTGTGTACAATTATTTGAAGTTATGTTATTAAATATTATGATAAAACAACATAAAAAGCTTGCAATGCAGAGTGATTTGTTTGTTATCTTTTAGACTAATCACGCTTGGTGGCTGCTTAGATTCTGTATAGTAAAACCTGTTCTAGTGACTTATAACACAGACTGCACAACACAGGAGACATCACTGTTAATAACATAGACACACCTTAGTAATTAAGAAGTGAATTACGGTAATATTCTGTTTAACATATATACCAGCATTCTGAATCAATCTTCTTCTAGTTGTTGAACAGGCATCTAAGTATTATGCTCTTACTGAACAGCAGCTGTCCTTGACCCTGTATGTACTTAATGCGGTCATACAGAATTTGATTTTCTATTCTCAAAAACCTATGTAACAGGATTGAAGCGTTTTCGAAAAACTTCAGCTTTAATTTTAAAAACATTTTTTTTTCTCCCTCTTTTTTCTTAGGAGAAAAAGTGATAATAACATAAAACTGAAGTCACTAATGTTTGTATAATTTTTTATTTCGTCGGTTTTGTCGGTAATCTTCATCCACTTGAGTCCACGAAGTAATTAATTACAAGTTAGATATGAAGCATTTCTTCGTTTGAGTAGGTATTTCACGATTTACCCCCGAAATGGTGTTATGTCGGGAAACCATGAAATTTGGGCTCAAAAAAAATTGACTAAAATATGTTTATTTACGTCATGGTTATAATCAAAGATTTTTTACTGAGTATACTCATCAATACTTTAGCCGTGCTATAGAATATACCGACCTGTTTACAAATCATACTCATATTGCCGTATTTAATATAAACCTTATCTGCATTATAGGGTCACTTTAAATGATCATTCTACACGTTTTCTAGAGCTAGTTAGCATTCACATTACAGGCTCGAGGTTTGTCTGAAGGATGAACTGGTATTTTTGCAGTCAAAACATTATTCGACGCCGCTACATTTAACGTTCTTGTATTGTGTATATGTATTAGACATACTATAATCATCAATTCGCAAGAAAGAGAAAATCAATCCAGTTGCATTTTCTTCGAGAAGAAATGGGGATTTATCCTTATAGATTTTGGAAAGTTTTATAAGCAGTTTTCCTATATCACACGATAAATCATCTATGCTCATATATATATTTAACAATAATAATCATATACAACATTTATATAGCGCCCTATCTAATTTTTAAAATTAATCTTAAGCGCTTTACGTTGAATACTTGTATTAAATCATATTTGGAGTATGTCGCTCTTCACATCTGTATCCGGTTACTATTGTATTTATATATGACGCTCAGAGTACGAACTGATACAATGACAATTTCAATTACTCACTAGCGTTGTGTTCCATGTATCTGTTAACCACTTTCCGGTATTACAAAGATGAGCTTATTGTGCATTGATAGATAAAAAATATTTTTAGTCGCTGAAGTACTTGAGACGATTGAAAAGCCTACTCCAATTATCTGTTTCCTGTTGTACCATGACATCTGCTTTTAGTGAGTTGCCGAAAGTGTTCGTACCTTTTTTTCAGCGGTGTTTCATCCCTCTCTTCAGAAACAATGATTTCCCCTTTACAATCAAACGCTATTGACTTTGTAACTAACAAACGCGTAGTTCTCTGTCTGAGCCAGTACATACTGCCCATACTTTGTTATTAAGAAAACGATCGCCCTTTGTTATCCACCATAATCACACTTGCAACGTGTTGATACAATCCGTCCTACAGTTTCTGAACAAATCTTCTGGCAGTTGGTGTACACTTTCATATGAGTTGAGCTAAATATAAACATGCGCCTTTCCTTTAAATATGGATGCTTTGTTAAAGTTACGACAGTTATAATATCGTCGTCATCAGTGCCCTAGATGTCCTTTTGTAAATATATACCATCGTATGGCATTAACACTATATAACCCTATCGCATTTAGATGGTATTCATATAGGCTATAAATGCCATGAGACGATTGCTGACGTCATTGTTATTATGACGTCATAATCGTTAATTTGGATACCAATGACCCTTCCAGGACAGATGGCTGTTCGTTTCATTGAACAAGCATATACAACAAACAAAATATATGAACTCAACGCCGAATAAAATGAATGTTATTGAATTGTCTATCAGAAAACAGGTTTAAAAAATGGTCAAATGGACAAAGCCAAATCCAAAATTTAAATTGTCTTTGGCCAAATGGCACTGATAATGCCTAGGAATGCAGTTGTCTTGTTGCTTGCATGCAAATATAACATTTGTGAAAAAAGATATCACTTAGAGGAGGAGAGGACCATATTCTTTTCGTCTTTTTTGACTCAAACGATTTTTCTGACTCTACATTTATAAGCCATAGCTTTAACTTTTAATATTAACACAACTTGTTGAATTTGATCAAAAGCTGTCATACTGGATCAAAACGAAATTCGAACGTTATTTAAACGCCCAGAGGAACAGATCATCAAACACACGCGTATGTTTCGTCGTTTCATTTTCACTGTAGGATAAAATCATAAACAGAGTGTATAGATGCCCATGAGTCATTTATTTCAATCCCCCTATGGTCAATACGGAAAACCATTAGGGCCATTTAGCAAAAAGGTTAATGTTCTTTTTTACGTGTTACTCGAAATTTGGAGATGATACTTCAAAATTTCAAGCTAATACCTCACATTTTCGACTTGATAACTCGGCAAAAAAATCGACTTACTTACAATGTACTGAGAATTGCGAGATAATTACTACAAATTTCGATTTATTTACTCGAACTTTGTACCTATCGCCTACTGTACATCTACAGAAAAAACTCGACATTTGGAGTTATTTAGACGAAATTTTGAGATAATTATCTCAAAATTTCAAATAAATAATAACAAAAACGAAATATATTATTATTCATTAACTTAGTATTAATATAAAGCGAAACTTAAATTGATCGCACCAAGCCAATATCGGATAAATCATGCACAACCATCACACAACGTAACTATCGCCACACGAAGTTTTCTGAAATCTACCACTCCGGTTGTTTTGCTTATCAAGCACGAGTTTCAATAGCTGAAGTTAGGCCACTCAGATTAATTCATTTTGACATGTGACCCTTAGTCTCTTCCGTTGGTGTATATACTAGCACTCATGTTTTATATTCACATTCGTTGGGATACAAGTACAAGGTGTGAATCAATGAAGATATATTGTACATGTGATGGGGAAGTGAATGATTATTCTTAGATTAAAGGTTTTGGATAGGAGAAAATGTATAAAAAACTGCAAACATATCGCAAGTATATATTATTGATGATATCATTCGTCATTGTCATGGTTATTTGGCAGATATATTCACATTCAGACACTGACGTATTAGAGCAACCGGTAGTTTTAACACACAACACATCTCATTGGGTAAATAAGACGTCTAAGACTGTGTTG
>NW_018485527.1:0-5716 GCF_002113885.1 Mizuhopecten yessoensis
GGCCCATTGGGCCTCTTGTTTTTGTTACTTTGGTTTTTGACTTTACCCCATATGATTAATGGCACATCTTGCTTTATTGTTTCTATTTGCAGGAATTTCCAAGATCCACGGATAATAACAACATTGGGTGTTCTGATGGGATTCGATTTGGAGGCTAAGATGGGAGATATGGAAACCTCAGATGATGCTGAAAATGACCCTCAGCCTCAAAGTCCTCCTCAAATGGAAACCAATGATAGCGAATCGAGTAACAAAACACAAACCTCAGAACAAAATAGTGCTGTCACTCAGGTAGATAATACACCATAATGTAGCCATATCAACCATGAGGGGGTAGGTGTGGGGAGGAGGGTGTGGAGGGAAAAGGGACTTGTTGTGTGGACTAATGCCTACTTTCATCCTGATTTCAGCATCATAATTATGTTTGTCTTGTGGGTATGTTTTTCACTTGCTTTTAACTTTGAGTTGTAGTTTGTTTCTATTTTTTTTTGTTGAATTGACAGAATGTGAATGTATTTGCATTATCCAGCTTTTGCATTTGACATACCCAGTAGGTCTTTATTGATACTTTCATCATAGTGAAGAATATTCTAATATATAAATAAAAAAAATATACAAATACAAAATATATATAAATTTGATTGTTAATTTTTTATATGAGGTGAAATTTTACATACAAAAATTTACAAACTCAAACATTTTGATACAAAAATTTCATTAAAAAAATACAATTTATCATATTATTTATGACTTGTTGATTTCTCTAATATAATGAATATGTGAAGAAAAAAAGTTCAAATTTGTTTATCTATATATATGGAGATAAACTCCTTCTGATTATCTGTAATTTTGTGAGCATGTTTGATGACACAAAAGGTAAAGTTTCATTAGTGTTACCAACATGTAAATTTTCACATAAATATTTTGAAGAAATTCAAAATCAAATTATGATTTTATTTTCATAAATCTGCAGACTATGTTAACTCATCCACCCCTGAAATGTCGTTATGAACTTCTCCAACCTTGAGTGGGAAGAGTTCAAATTTGTCTATAGGGGTGAATGGGTTAATTTGATTGAAATTTATTGTGTTAAAAAAATCTGTCTCCCTTTCATGGGTTAACATCTTTTCAATATATTTCTGGTATTACTGGTAAAATGCATTATATGTATGTATAAAATGACACTGGATATCTCAGAAATATTTAAAATGTTCGGTTTTTGATTATTAAGATTTGTAGCAAAATGGTCTCGGTTTTAGAAGTACAGAAGTTATAACCTTTGCTAACACATGGGCTATGTTATAGGCTCTTGCTGAGAAGGAGGCTGGCAATGCTGCCTACAAGAGCAAGAAATTTGAGGAGGCACTGCAACACTATGGTGCAGCCATTGAACTAGACCCAAGCAATATGTCATTAAGGACCAATACAGCAGGTATGCATTCTTACATGGTTATACAATATATTTTAAGGTTCTCAAAAGAGGTGTACTATTTTATCTTAAAAGGAGTCTCCAGGGGAACAAGATTCATCTGTAAAGGAGCCTCAAGCGGACAACCTTTCATATTTAAGTACAAAGTCAATTTAAAATGGCTGTCAACATGTTACAGCTATAAATGAAAATTGTGTAAACTGATGATACATGCTCTATTGATGAACTGCTCAAAATTACTGGTTATTTGTCCAGAAAAGGTCATTTACCCAGAATTTAATTAATACCTTCAATCCTCATCTGCATTTCAACTGTAAACCTTAATTCAGGACCATACGATTTGTACTCAGAGGATATGTTATGTATTGCAGCCGTGTATTTTGAACAAAAGGACTATGACAGATGTATAGGAGTGTGTGAAGAGGCAGTTGAACTTGGACGTGAAAACCGAGCGGAATACACAATGATAGCAAAGTAAGTCCTATCATACAGCACATGACAGTAACATTACTGTAGGTCAAGTTACATGGAGACATAAAGAATATTTAAGGAGATTTCATTCCTGTAGGTCAAAGAGACACTGGTTATATTCCTTTATGTATGATGATCATGAAGTTGAGAGAGACACTGGTTATATTTAGTTGTTCCTTTGTGTCATGTCAAGTCATATGTCTTGGTTAGTTCATGGGAGATCACTCTGTATGTCTTGACATTTCATGCGACACCAGTACATGTAATATTTACATTCTAACTTGTGTATTTCATGTTAAGTCACATAACACCTTTGATTTTTGAGATACTTGAGCAGAACAATGTTTTTGTATAATATACAATGTTTTGTGTTTATGTCGACAGAGCCTTAGCACGTATGGGGAAAGCTTACCTGAAGAAGGAGGATGATGCAAATGCTTTGAGGTACTTCCAGAAAGCTCTAGCAGAACACAGAACACCTGATGTAGCCAAGAGTATACAGGAGGTATGTTTCATAATACCTTTACAATCTCTGCATATCATTTATTATTTCTAAAGGTATAATAGATCAGTTCATGATGATATATGAGAAGCCATCGTTTTCATGAGTATTTTCAATCAGAGCTTACACTTAAAACTATTTTACAATTTTTCATGGCCTGTGCATATAGCTGGAGTCATTTTCTTTGTACTCTCTTTCACAGTATTAATACCATGGTTTCATGTTGACTGCAAAAACCTTGCATATATATACATATTAATTTTGTTTTATGTTGTGTTGTAGATCGAGAAGCGCATGAAAGAAAAAGAAAGACTGTCATTTATTGACCCTGAGAAATCCTTGGAAGCAAAAGCATTAGGCAATCAATTCTTTCAGCGAGGTAAGAACTGATTTACTGATATGAAGCTATAGTTCCGTCAAATAACTGAAAGTTGTTGTATTCGACATCTTTAACTTGAAGACTACAGAGAAAAATATACGAAATGATTTCTACATGTTGACCCTAGGTTGTAGAGGGGAACTTGAAATTACTTGTGATTTTTGTAAAAAAAAAAGAAAAAAATAGTATCATAACAATTGAAAATGATCTGTTAAAGCTGGTGTACAGTGCAAACTTAGTTTGTTCATGTAACATTGATGAGATTTTCACTTCTGCTTTTGATATATATTGTAACATGAAACTTTCATTTGTACTGGTATTTTTTGGTGGTTTAGTGTTCTGAAGCAACATGATTGGTCAAAAACATTTGAGGTTACAAAATATTCATGTGGTAGTTTTTTTTGTGTTATTGGTCATTACCAACATTTCTGTTTGTAGTGCTATCTATTAAAGGGCTTTACAACAGAAATGTAAATAATATTATTATGATAATTATACAAATTTACTTATTCTATGTTCAGGTGACTATCCGACAGCAAAAAAACACTATGATGAGGCAATAAAGCGGAATCCAGAGGATGCCAAGTTATACAGTAACCGAGCCGCCTGTTACACAAAGCTAATGGAGTTCAGCTTAGCCGTAAAAGATGCTGACATGTGTATAAAACTTGACCCTACATTTGGTAAGGATATATCCATTTCCACAGCATCTTGATCCTGATAGCATTTCTACCTGTATTATTCCCTCCAAACCAGTTGGAGGTGATATATTGTTCTGTTCGTACATATAAATATTGGTCATCACTCTTATGACTTCATTTCTTAACAGACTAACAAGCTCATGTAATGGTAGAAGTATAAGAAAACCTCCAATAAAGTTTGTTTCAGGGTGTTAAGGTCAATGAAAATGTTCAGAGTTATATGTTTATAGTACATGTGGGTTTAGAAATATACAAATACAATGTAAGTCACAATTAGAGAATGAGGTTGCAAGAGTGATACAAAAATAGATAATGTTGACAGAGTGTAGGGTATTTCCTCTTTAGCAGTTAGTTGTTTGTGATGCCTAGTTACCTTTTTCCGAAAAAAGAAAAACCTTATTTTGTTTTATTCATTATATTTGAAATCATTGCAAATTATTTGGCTTAGAAATATCATGGAGTAGCTTAGAAAGCCAGAAAGACTGGTTTCTGGCTGAAATATATTCAAATGGCTTAGCTTGATTATAGTCCATCATCCAAGTGTGAATTAACATAAAAGTAGAAACCATAGCTAAATCAAATACAGTTATGATTTGAGACAAAATCTTCACTATTACATGTTACCGGGTGAAGCAGAGGGTTACCTCCTCTTTTGTGTACAATGAAATGTTAATTTCTATTTCGAAGAGAACATTTTGGTAGTTCTAAAGAGAACCAATTTCCTTTCTTTGAAGTAATCCAATACTTTCTTGTATATTTTCTCAATCATGAAGTGGAAGACCTGCTTGTAGTGAAAAATGGTTTGATAATTATTTTGTAACTTGCCGAGATAAACCATGATCTGAAGTCACAGAAAGCCATAAAAAAGATCTTTGAAGAATTGGTAAGGAGCTGCTGTAATTGGAATGTGTATTTTATAGAAGTCCCTTGTTCCTGGAGCAGTTGAGTTTTTGCCTATGAAATACCCATGTAAAACGACATACACAAATACATCTTCTATAGATTGTCAGTTTATTTTTTTGTGACATGGCATTGCTAACAGCAATAATAACTATGAATAATGGTTTGCTTATAGTGAAAGGCTACCTACGAAAGGGCGGTGTCTTGCAGGCAATGAAAGAATACAGCAAAGCTGCTTCAGCTTACCAGAAGGCACTTGAGGTGGATCCAAAATGTGAGGTGCGTGTCCCCAGGTTCTCGGATAGAACTTGCTTTCTTGTGATTGTAAAATGTCCCAGTTTGTTATTTCTGTGAAGATAATTTCTATCCATAATTCTGTCCTTAAAGTGATCTGTGCATAATTCATTAGTCACTACTATTTGTCATGCTCTGACAACAAACTTATATTACTGCTTCCCTTGTGACCAGGAAGCTTCACGGGGGTACCGGGAGGCACTGATGGCAGAGGGTGGGGATCCGGAGGCTGTCCGGAAGCGAGCCATGGCTGACCCTGAGGTACAGCAGATTCTTCAAGACCCAGCAATGCAGCTTATACTGCAGCAGATGCAGAAAGAGCCAGAGGCTGTTAGAGAGTAAGTAACACCAACTGTGGATATGGACTTTAACATTTGTTTACGCTTCAAATGATTTTTAAGGAGATGAATTCGTAAAAGAATCACTGAAATATAAAAAACAAACTTTTCACCAGACATATAAATTTGTGATTCTCTGTGCAGATAACACAGAAACATATTGAAATTTGACTTAATGAACACTCAACTTTTCCCTGTTATTCCAAATTTGATATCAAAGTCCCTATCATACTTACTAACACATTACCTTATCTGAACAGTCTCATGTATATTATCTGTATGTCAGTAATGTTCAAGTATTGAAGACATAATTTCAGTTATATTTTTTTCATTTTTTTTGTTCAGTTTTAATTAATAAGATATTATATTGTTTCTTTGTAGACATTTGAAAAATCCTGAAGTAGCCAAGAAGATTGAAAAACTGTTGGAAAGTGGTATCATTGCTATTCGTTGATAACGGGCTGGGATTACATATTGCAGAGTGATGAGGCATTATGGACATGTAAATGCACAATGGACTACAACTTCATCATGTTACTTTTAATATTGAACAACAAATGTCTGGATGATGTGAAATTCTTACAATGGTGGTCTGTCATAGATGATTTTGTGTTCCGGACGTTACAACACATTGGGGAAACCAATGTTATCCATGTTCTAGGGTAGGGGAGATGGATGATATCCCTGTACTAGGGTAGGGGA
>NW_018485528.1:0-5718 GCF_002113885.1 Mizuhopecten yessoensis
TGTCTCAAAGTCAACCCGTCTCGGTCTAGCAGAGATACAGTTTAATCTGGATAAAAAATGATAACCCAATTTTTAGCCCAGATTGAGATTTTCCTTAGAACATCATTTAAAATATCACATTCTTGCCTGTCTCCCTCAATAAGACCACATAAGGAGGTATCATCCCCAAATAGTTTGACGTTTTAGGCGAATTCTTCACCAATATCATTGATATATAATAAAAATAAAAAGGTTTCACAAGAGACTGGGAAACCTTTTTTATGAACTTGGAAGGGAAAGTATCAGGGCCTGAAGGGCTGTTAGTATTGAGTAGATCGAGTTGGTCAGCAATGTCCTGTTCGGTTTTGTCTATTGTTGAAAAAAATCTACGGGGAACTTCCGGCCGTCGGGTTGATACCAAATTCTCAAATTGGTTAAAGAAGTAATATAATTTAAACTTTGTAATATTCTATATCATCAATTTTTTATGAAGATAGGACAGATGTCGTAATTTCACATCCGGTATAAACCGTCGCAACTTCCTGCCCTCGGGATGATTCCAAATTTTCAGGTTGGTACGGATATGATATAATAAAGGTTTGTTTTATTTTGTTTTATCCTCAACTACATAATTTTAATGTATCCATCTATATAGTACGATGTTTTACATAAAGTTTATATATAGAAAGAAAAATTATCGGTAAAAGGTGTCAGACATACCTTTTGTTGGTACGATCGAAGTGCTCACTGCTTTTCTGGTGTGTAGTTGTGTCTGTGCAGCAATGTTTGATCAAACACATATAATTGATATCGATTATCTGATTGGCGCGATTATCTAGAAACAAAGTTGAACTTTGTACAGTGGACAGGTGATTTGTCCCCTTCATATCATAGTTTATGCTGTCAAAAGTGTACCAGGTTGCGGGATATTGACGCTACGCAGTATAAAATGATATATAAGGATTATTTATAGCATGATGAAATGTTCGCAATACATCCTTCCAGCTCAATAATTCCATCGGTTACATATATTTTGTTATTCGGTAACTGTCATGTTGTATGAACTGATCTTCTTTGTGTTCAGATTGGCCTCTTGTCAATATTTTACGTTGATAATTGATCTTTTGAATAATTCCAAGAAAACCACAAAATAGTATATGACGTCATTAGATTTGAAATACTAACACCATTAAGTTAAACTGTATTCATATGTAAGCACACCTTTCATGTCTGCATCTTTGAGGTTGAAATAGAAATCACTAACGGCTAAAACAAACCAGTCAGGGATGGACAAATATGCATAAGTGCTCTTTACTGTGTTGTTAATGCTCGTCATACATATACTGAATTGATAAAGAAACACAGGGCAACAAAATATGCAACACTTATTAAAAGGCTTGGCCTAAACTTATGAAACCGATATGAAAGACGATAATCTTGGTCTCTGTGGAATCTAAACGGTGTCTAAAGTGTTCTGTATCATGTCACATAGTGAAAGTGTTAAAATGAAAAAAAAAAAAAAAAACCACTTGCAGAGTAATGATGTACATCACTTTCCGCTATTTACTGTGAATTTGAACAGCTCGGTCTGCAGTACATAGTGAAATTTTCCACTATAGAACGTGTTGTCCGCCGTCTGAGAGACGCCGGAATGGTTGCCGACTGACCGTGATAAGACGTTCGCACGTACATGTAACGATGCGACTTCAAGACAGGCTATTCGTCTTACCCACCAACGTAACCGCCACGTTACTGCCACTGAAACCACTATACGTTGGCTTGGCTTCCTTCCAGACGATTTCCAATAAGGCAGTGGACTGTGCTTGTCAGGACATTCTCGCAAACCATAACATTAACCCACTCGACTGGCCTCCGAACAGTCCAGATTTGTACCCAATCGAACATATGTGGGACCCACTTGGCTGGAGGGTAAGGGGGCATCAGAATGCCCCCGCTCCTCTCGACAACTTAAGGACTGCCGTGTTGAAAGAGCGGAACAATATTCCCATGAAAATGATAAATGCACTGATGAACTCAATGTACAAGATAATCAGGGCTGAAACAGATGCGCGCGGGTGGCATACGAGATACTGACGAGTTAGTCGATTTCACTTTGGGATATTGGGGGGTACCGTCTAATGTGCTTCATTTACTCGTGAATTATGGGTCAAAATATAAGGACATTTTGGTAATTTGTTTATTAAAGATTGTTGTTAATACTTATATACAAATCGTGTATAAAACATTCAAATATATAACATTAAATAATCTCAAATGTTTACCCTGCGTTTCTTTATCCTCTGTCAAACATACGATTCCTCGTATAGTCTTTAGCCGTTGATTTGACGTATTTTGTCACGGACTTCGATAGCAAATCTGATCTAATCCCGTGGTATTGAAGGTATTTTTACAGTATATAGTTTTTGAAGAAGAAAGCATAGGACTGCCGCTTAATTCACATAGGTATACTTGCTTTAATAATCAACGACTATTTTCTTTATACCCTACGCTTAAATAGACATTATACATTATAGTAAGAGTTCTATCAAGAACAGTTATATGAAACCAAAACATCCGCCCATTCGAAATCAACAAAGTATGTTCTCCACGAGTCACCACCACGTAATATGTTATTATAGAATAAATGCATATAGTATATAGTTAATGAACTTTAAGAAAACCCTTAACATAAGTTGCCAACCGAAATTAGTTTTTCTTCATAAATAACATAACTAACCACGAAATGGATGCTAAAACTATACTAACCTATGTGTAAGGACTGTATAATATTTACGATCCTTTTGGTGTGACTTTGCTATCTTTCCTGATACGTCAAAACGGAAAGCGAAGACAAATCACCAGAGTGGACCGAATGAGGACAAAAGGAACGAATTGAAAGGAACAATATGATTTAAAAATATGTGCTTATAGACACGTCTTCAAGGGCCTCCATGCAAATCTTAACTTTGTTCATACTTTGCCATAGTTTAATCGATTTTTATTTCGCAATGTTGATACTTCTGTTTTGTCAAGAACTATTGTACCATTTTTAATACCACGTAGTTGAAATTATGTTAAATTATTAACAGTTACGATAATTAAGGACTGTTCGATGTTTTTGGTGATAGAGGAAAAACCAGAGTGAATGGAGAAAAAATACTGACCTGTGGCCATTATCTGGCGACTGCCACAGTAAGGCCTCGAACCCATGACCCTGTAATATAGGGCTAGCGATCGTAGACGATCACACGCAGTCGGTGACAGACTCCGCACTTATTGTTATCAAAACGTAATTACAAAATCAGCGTTATATTCTAATCGACTGGAGTGTAGTACTAGTGATGTTTCCAACAATTATTTACGTGTGCCAACCAGTAACGGCCTTCTAATGTCAATATAGTCAATATTCTCTTACCATATTCAACCAGTGCAAGTTATAACGGGATAAGATAACAGCCGTTGTACTTTCGTGCATATTATGTATGCCTTTCAGACATCAAAATTGAAGTTTAATGTTGATAAGTGCCCGCAAGGCTGTAACTGATACGGGCGTATGGACTGTGATCATTATTTCGGTGAGGCTCGTGACAATCCGATAGGAAAGCAACGTATCGTGTTTGCTATTAGTTCTGGTGTTTATCAAGTCCGATAAAGGCAACAATTGAATTCTATTTAAAACAGAGGAGATAATGAAAGTATCATTACTGATATAGATCTGTCGATTATATTTCACATATGCTTGTCAACTTGCTGGATTAGATCACGTGAATACGTATAAAACAGTTAACATTTCAGGCTGCAATTAAAGGGAAAATGCAACATCCTGACAGGAAGAATAAAACAAAAGTAATCCTAAAAATATCCCACAGTTAAACATATTTTAGGTGAACATTGGAAAACTTGGTAAAACGTGAATGAATTTTAAAAAGCCCGTAATATTAATCCATACATCAATGGTTTAACACATGATTTGATGAACTAGCCTTTTTGTTCTTTTTCTCGAAGACATTTATCCACGAATCTCACGGTGTGCATGACCATCGGTCGTGTAATATTTGAATTGGTGGCCACTTTTTAAAGCTTTACACGAAAAAGGATATCACACGGTATATAATTAAGCTTTAGTATGCGTGCATTTAGAATTGTACAGTATCAATATGTTTTCGACTAGTAAAACGTTAATAAGTTATAACAAAAATAACAAATGGATGTACGTTTACATCACATTTTTATTTGAAGTAAATTACTATTTCTATTCTAACTTGATTATATTCAACAATTGTTTTTCAAATATTTGAATATATGTTTATGGCTAGGTGAACATACCACCAAAACAAAGATTTTGGAATATTTTTTAGAGAAAAATGCAAATATTTGTTTGTTCACAATAGTTTAAAAAAAAGTACAATTGCTCTGTTATCTTTATAAAATTAACATAAAAATCAAAATCGTTTGTTGCAAGTACCCCAGTGTCAACGCACGAAGACAAAGCCGCAACACGAAGCTGGTGACAACTGAGGAGAAAACGGTTTAACAAGGCAGCTTTCGAAATGACGATGATTAACACATTTTTTCTCCGACAGATCCTCAAATAGTCAAATGGAACAGTCCTCTCTACATTGCGTTTGTTGAATTTGAGAAGGTATTCGATAACTTGCACCGTTCATCATTTTGAAGAAAATTCTATGACAATTAAGCCTCCCATAGTACTGGCCAAAATCATAAAGTCCCTCAAGGCTATGTTCCTGTCACGGATGTCTTGTTAGGAAGCGACTAGCTCGTGCCAGGCATTAACCAAGGAAAACTTAGTACTTCGGCAGATGTGTCGACCGACGGCAGTGTCACCCTAGGTATGAAAATATAAGGTGCCTCACACAGAGAAACTATAGACCGACACAAACACGACTCCCAAATATGTAAAGTATCACCGATCAACTCCTTGTGTTGAACCAGGCCAGACAAACCTCTGGGTCTCTCATCGAAATGTTATTAACCTGTTTAGTTACTTGAGAGTCAAATAACATTCTTGATAGTTGTACTTTCTCTGTAATGCTGTTTAACATACATTGGAAATTGGACATAATGCAAATTATACTTATTAGAAATTGAATACTATGTACTTTATTTCATACAAATCTCTTCTGAATTTTGTTCATTCCCTGATACTGTTCAACCAATTGCACCAAGTTGCACATTGTTGGGTCAGAAGCGCAAAACGGGGCCAACTATTGTTTAGTCGCATTTGTCCTTATGCTATTGTTGGTGAGTTATGCAGTCACACAACTGTTAAAGCAGACTTTTATATTAGTTTCGCCACCAATGAAGCATAAAGTTCATTAAACATATATGTGTCAACAACGCTCTGAACATTTTGAAATGAAAGAATTCTTTATCAAGAAAGTGTCCTTTTCAAGCTAGATAAAATGTAATGCATCTTAATGTTTTCAATTTAAAATTGGCTCTCCATCATTGCGCATAAAAAACTCCTATACATTTAGCCTACATGAAATCATGCGTTGAAGATTGAAATCTCTTTTTCTCACTCCTATACACCTTAATTTCAATAAAAACTGTTTAACTCAGCTATATCATAATATCAGTTTCATTCACGGATTTCCATGTGTTTCATCTTGTTAGGCTCTATTTCATCCAGCGTGTTGTACAGGTAGTCGTCAGCGAAGTTGAGAAGTCGTTTGAGGCTGAGAAGTGACAGAATGTTAATGTTCTGATCAAGCTCTA
>NW_018485529.1:0-5721 GCF_002113885.1 Mizuhopecten yessoensis
TTTCGGAACAGCTTTACGTGAACATTATGAAACGTGTGAACATTCCGCAAAGTAGATGCCGACTTTTTCAAAACACCGTTTTCCATAAGTTTAACTACGACATATAGTAACATATAAGAAGTTTCTGTCTCCGAACGCAGTGGCCGTGACGACTAAGAAAGGGGGATATGTCCTATTAATACCAAGGAGGAGTTGTATCTTTCCATATCCATATCTTTCTTGTATGTAATAACTTGTTCCCAATTCCTTGTTCAATGTTTACATACACTAGGGTAATATGGATAGTAATAGAAAACTTTTCGACACGGGTTTACTTTACTCCATCACGAGAGTTAATTTATCATATATCATATCAGTACCATGCCATACCATATTATAGGAATAACATCTGAATGATGATATTATTAATTCTAGGCGAATATGGACTATACCAGTAAATGACGAATAAACAGCATGCTGAAGCAAAAACTAACCGATAAGGCCCGACGCTTTAGTCAAGGGGGTCAGCCTCACTACTTGTACAATTTGAATCCCTGACTCCCATGAATGCTTCCAACCCAATATGAATGAAAATATTTGTCATGTTAACATTGCCTAATATACATGTAAAAATGTATCTTATTCATCCCCTATTCTACTTTAACTTTGTTGACAACTAGATTTGCACGTCAATCGAAGCATTGCAACCACAGAAAAAACAAAATCTCTATATAAACTTAATGATTTTTTGTACTCACCTGCATGCACTGATGCTTATACATCAAGTGTATGTCTTCTCGTCTTCTGAAAGTTGGAACATAAGTCAACTTAACGTAGAAAGACACGGTCTCTGGAGTTTAAACATTAACTGTAATGATACGTGTATATTCGTTTTCGTTGATTCATACACATCAAACAATGCCTTAATATAAAATCTGTATGGTCTAAACGACGTGCTGTAGTAGGTTGTCTTCTCTGCACTCCCTCCCGTGTGGACTGGTACACAGCACTGTGACGTTGTTAACATATATGTACGAGGTACATTCAACCACATACACAATGGGTTGAATAGGACGGTGAGCATTGTTAGTTTTAAAAACAAATATGATTGTGAATGTTTATGTAAATTTCATTTCTGAAGTATTATTGTATATAACTTGGTATTCACAACAGGTTGCATAACGAAGTTACAACAGCATATGTTTTGCACGTTTGTATCAATAGCATTGCTCAAGGGACAAAACACAATATTGTATGCAGCGTGAAGATGATCCGCTTTGTTTCATCATGATCCTGTTGATTTGTTAGCTTGACAGAATGTGTTGAATTTTTAATTTCTAAGTTAATGTTTATCTTTTGTAATATTTTTGTTTTGTTGCTATTGTTATTTTTGTACCTAAACAAATATTATGAAATGTGTTCATGAAAATAACACCAACAAAACAGCTTTCAGTTACAGTGACTAATCTAACCGGGCTTTATGATGTATGCCTGATATTAATACAGTAGTCATACTTCGCATTTCTAGTGTTAATATGCGGGTCTCTATAACACCACTACTGATATTGATTCAGCATCAGTGTGTGAGCATATAATTAAATATCGGCATCGCTAAGTTTCACATAATATGTGTACAACTTGCAGGATTAATGCAAATATGTCTGGAGTTTTACACGTGTCTATTTTAACATCTACATAGAGTCTCCACATCAATAGACCTAGCCACAAGTCCAATAATAGTCCAATAATCAACGACGCCTACTCTGATTGTTTGATCTAGCAGAGCGATTCCTTAGGGCTAATTATTTCTATCAGGCCTAGACTCAAATCTTAATGTTGTGTTATAAATTCTGTTTGATGTTTAATGATTAACATATTCAAATTTATGCATCCACTCAATCAGTGATTATCTTCTAAAGGTGGTTAAATGCTACATTTGTCACGTATGGGTTGTTTCCTATTTTATGTAACTACTCGGTACCGTATGCAGGCATTCTACCTTGCTGAATACATGCATCAACATTCTGAAGTGCCACACTTAAGAAACCAATAGTGCACCTTGATTATTGTTAGAGTGGACTTTGGTTGATTGGTTGATAATTTGATGACACAATTTTTAAGGTCTAAAATACTACATATTTTGTTTATATTGTTTATAAAAGTTTAGAATCCAGATTAAGATATCAAACATTTGATCCAGACAAGTTAATTCTAGTGCTGGATGGAGTCGAGTCTGTTACGGTGTTTGAGAATTCTTTTCTTCCTCTGGTTTAGGACAAATTTGCCGGATTAAACCAGTTAATTGTGCAAGTAACCTTCATTTGATACTTGGCTAGTTAAAGTCATTCCGATGGAAAGGTAGTGTATCGACTTAATACAGCGTGGGATATGCACGCATAGATACAGTTTCAATGCAATATACGCAATGCTTTTCATGTAAATTCATAAAATTTTATTATCCGAACATTACAATAACTATTTTGTTCTCAAATGTATATTTCATATACAGGTTGAAAATTATTTATCATGTAATAATCGTTATTCTTTAAGGCATTATTCATCAATTGACTGCTAGCGACAATACTATGTATTTTTATTTTTAAACGGTTTCTGAATGTTTTAGGAAGTGTGCGATTATAGGATACGTTTAAGGTAACGAGAACTCTTACAGTATTTACTGATTTCCGCTGTGTTCATTATTATGTATTTTTCTATTTTTGTATTGTCATTACTCGAGAAATCATAAAGTCTGAAAATGATTCTATATAGAAGACGAACTTCTGTCAATGTATGCAAATGAATATTTAATTTATAAATCTACTTATGAACAACAATTTATCTTACAATTTATAATACCTGCTGCGTCATACTTCACAGAATATTTTACATCCATTTTATAAATTTCAATATTGCAACTATCGATATGAATATGTGAATCGTATTGTCTTCTTAAAACATTTCAATATGTCGGTGAATCGATACAGTTTCTGTACTTTATTCTCTCTTTGATTTATCCACCACACAACCAGATATCACCCGAGTTTATTGTGACGAGGTAGGTTTAGATATTGTATGTGTCGAATTTGAGTTCTGTATATATGTTATTGTGAGTCGAAGCTGTTGTTTATCGCCTACATAGCATCTCGACGGGTGAGGAAAATTGCCGACACGGATGAAATACTGACACGTGTTATTAGCTTTAATCAGTCTTCCTGTGTTCTGTAACATTCTTACATACATCAGTAGACCAAGGCAGTGGATGGGGATATTACGGTCATCATTTCACTTTTACTATGACAAAAATTCAAAATAATTTATTTTAACAATAGACCACTGTGTTTATTTAGCAGGCGTAAAATACTGAAGAAGGTAGTCCTGTGACTTGTGAAAATGATATAAAGATTCACCCAAGCAACTTTCGACAATTTGCATAATCGTGATAAGACGAGATTTTTTATTCATAATTATTCATGTAATTTGCATGTGCTGGGTACAGTTGATATTGTCGGGTCTCTTTATCGTCAATATCTAGAAGGTTATTGAACCTGGGTACAATTTTGTAAAGGGCAAAAATTAGCACAATGAGGGTAGGTCGAAATTAGGCTGTGGTTATTCAAGGACAAAATCTACCAGGTAGACAGATTGAATGAAAACAAATATAGTACCGTATTCATGCGAAAAATCCAGCTACTGCCAAACCAACGACCTCTCAGAACTGTCCTGATGACGCATTACCAACTATTCAATGATATTCCGTAACTGAATATCTTGATTGTTTCAGCTATATGACTAAGAAAATGTTTGAAGTTTAGACTAGTAATTCTTCTACATTAGTCAACAAAACACTACATGAAATGGCATTTTTTCATATTTTTTTCACACATTTGCCTTAATGAATACAGGGCACCTTTGTAGAAATATCAGATTGGTTTTATGTTTCAGAAAATAATCATCCTGTACGATGATTAATTAAATACATGTAACAGTGCTATTTGATACCATGCAGTTCAATATATATGTTGTAATGAAAATACAGTAATCCAGCTAAAACCAATATGTCCCATATGTTGATATTTTATTTTCATGAAATTACCTGTCTAGTTTATTCATTAAATAAGATACACCTCTTTTGATGTTTTACACCTACTCTTGATATACACAACTGATGGTGTAACCGCGCGTGAACTGGTTGCACGCCATATTGATGTACAATGTATACCATTTTTACATGATGTTACTCGCATATACACGTAGATTCGCACACCGGAACGAGTAACATTTGGTAATTTCATAGAAATTTGTTATAATATTATAAAATAATTATATCTGTTGCACTGTTACCCACCACAAATACGATGAATCGTCAGTAATTATTTTAGAAACTTCTATAACGTTCCAAATAGTTATTTTTTCGTACCGTTTCTCGTCCTCTCATATACCCTTACTTGAGCGCAGGTTTCCGAACAAGTTTTATGATCGTCATCATTACCTCATAGAGAAATAAGCTTTGTCATTGTGTGATGTGAAAGTCAGTGCTTATGGCTATGCTCTTTTTTGTTCCTTGTTATTTTGTCTCCACTCGCCCAGTTCTCGGTTTGAGGACGTGGCATCAATGTATCAGACCTAGATCTAAGTTTCCATAGTCGCTTTAGGTGTAACAGTTTCCTTAGTCGCTTTAGGTGTAGCTAGAAGCGTCCTTAGTTTATTCACTTAAAGTATAACGGGACAGTTTTGAGAGCAACGGGCTTTGCGCTCTCAATAAAACCTTTGCTGTCTCTAAAGTTGTCAGATATTAGAAACACTCTTTATTTTTAAGAGAACACAAAGAGATTCTTGGAACAGACTTTTTTTTGGTGTAACTGAAAAGTCTCTTAGGACTGAATGTAGGGTTTTGTACTAAGGGTGCCTGTGGGTACACTTATGAGCTTACTTAACATATTGAACTTGCTGGCTCAGCTGTACATTAAAACATGACTGCCCTTCTTCATTTGCAAGAACTCATAAATGAAAACATTTCGAGACATCTATTCAGGGACAGAAATAATCCGTTGGATAACTTCAGTGATAGGCAATTATGAATGCCTACCGTCTGGACAGAGACTCAAATTATTAACTGTGTGATATAATGCAAAATCCTCTTATTCGGGGTACAAAAATAACCAAGGCACTATCAGTTTCTCTCCAGGTTATGATACCGCTGTAACACTACTGAGTATGGTATCACTTTCCCGCCTACTCACATCCGTTTGTGTTTTGGGCCTCCTGCTGTCAGCACTTAGACACAGGTGTGTTTATTATAATTTACCTGTACACAAATTTCCACCTAAGTAGGCTACAGGAGTTGATAGAGATTATTTATGTTTATTTTTATCTCATAATTCAATTTTGTTCTCTAGATAAATAAAATTCAGCACTGAATATAAAAGTTGCATGAAATACAATTTGAAACAGGTTGTCGGTAGTATATTGTGGATACAACGCCGTAGTTTGTGATAATACGGTAGGTAAGGGGGGATATTTCAAATATGACATACCTCTTATTGCAGGCACGAACGTTGAAATAGTTTTGTAAATATTTTGTTTACTGAAACATTTCCGTATTTTTGGACCGTAGTAGTACCAGAGTATATAACATTGCAATAGAAATGATCAGGCACAGAAACTGGTAACGAAATGACGCCGTTCAACAACGAAGACAATACTGAATAAGTGAAGGAAAGGAAGAGATTGCAAACTGACTTT
>NW_018485530.1:0-5727 GCF_002113885.1 Mizuhopecten yessoensis
CACTTCTTCTGGTCAAAAGTAAACTGTGTTACACATTCGACTACACTTACTGACATTATGTAGCAAAAGATAATATTTACATTGACATTACAGCCCTCGGGTTATGATAATATTTACATTGACATTACAGCCCTTGGGTTAACCTGCCAACCAAAATATATTACACACAGAGAACAGCAAGAACTAGTACACATGAAAGTGTCCTAATGGAAACAGTTCGTCGGGTCTTTTAGTGAGTTTATTATAGTAACGGAGACATTGTTTCACCTGATGGAAATTATAAGCATAGAAAACATGGCGATGTTCCCGTCCAATGCTTGTTCCACCATTCGGTAAAACAGTTTGTTTTGTAACAGACAGGTTGGGGGTATATCATGTTTATACATAGTCAACGCTGATTTCTATATTCATATTACAACTGGTGCTTCAGTTACATTTCTTTTGTTTCTTTTAAGGTTTCCCATGCGGGCAGTGTGTAAATAAGTTTGGAGCTCGTAAAATGGGTGTATGTGCCGGGCTCCTGGCTTCCACCGGCCTTATACTTTCGTTCCTTGCAACAAGTATTCCGTATTTGATAGCCACTGTTGGTGTAGTTACGGGTAAGTAAACCGACAAGATAACAGTCATTAGAAAGTACATGGAACAGGACATGAACATATTCTGTGTTTGCAGTCACAAAATACCGAATATCACTTTACGTTTTGGTGATACCATCGTGGGATACCACAGGTCGATTACACGATATTAAAATGACCTTCGCGTGAAATTGCATATTTATATTCTGACAGAACAACCAATAAGTAACGCGACAGTTTCTATGTACGGTCTGTTGCATCTTAAATCATCGGCCATTGTTGCTTAAAATGGAATATAAAATTGTTTATGGATGTTAATAGGAGTAGGGGGCTGTCAGATTATGGAGCATGGATCGATTGTAGGGAAAGTCGAGAGTGCATTATTTGACTTTATTCAAACAGCTATTGGTCTATCCCTACCGTTGATTCATAAAACCAATTGACAGACAGGAATCAAAGAATGAAAATCTCGTTTAACTTCAACAACATGAAATTATATTAACAAGCAATGGTTTTGATAGAAAATGTTGACTGATTTTTACAAAATGTGCTATTTTCCATCCATATCTGCCGTTAGGAATACAATGGAAACTTCAAAGAGGACACAATATTTAACAGAGTATGTTATTGTATTTTACAGCGTATGTTATTATATTTTACAGCGTATGTTATTATATTTTACAGCGTATGCTATTATATTTTACAGCGTATGCTATTATATTTTGCAGCGTATGCTATTATATTTTACAGCGTATGTTATTGTATTTTACAGCGTACATTTGTATGTTATTATATTTTACAGCGTATGGTATTATATTTTACAGGATGCGGATTGTCTCTAGCTTTTGTATCTATAACAACATCCGTGGGTGAATATTTTGATGGAAAAGCCCGATTTGTTGCTTTGTCGTTTGTTGCTTCCGGATCCGGATGTGGTGCAATGGTATTCCCATTCATGTTGGATTCGCTGATTCAGATGTATGGATGGAGAGGGTGTCTTCTTATAGTGGGTGGTCTCATGGGGAATATGATTTGCTTCTTTGCCGTTTGTAAACCACAAGTAGTCAATATAACACATCAGCACCCTGGATTACTGGTCCCTGAGGAGATAACTGCAGGCGAGCAAACGCCACATCATCAGCAAATCAAGTACAGATTTGAAGAAATAAAGTCTACAATACACAATACTGGGATTTTACTTCCTGAGCGTCAAACGTCATCAATTGCAAAGTTAAGAATACTGTCACGAAACTATTGTTATATTCTATTTATCGTTGCAGTGTGCTGTACGCTCCCAGCATATGATGCTACTTTAATATATTTGATAGAATTCCTTAAAACTAAATCATTTAATGACAAAGAAGCTTTGGTTCTGTACCTCTTTATGAATGTAGGTAACACAGTGGGCAGAATGATTCCAGGGCTTTTTAAACACATACCGCATATGAGTGTTCTGATCATACCCGCGTTAGTTACAGGTCTTAGTTGTGTGTCAGTCGTGGGTCTGCTTAAGGCAACTACATACTACCAACATGTGTTTTTGATGTTCGGCTTTGGGATATCTATGGGAGGTAATGTGACGTTGCTATCAATGACTACGATGAAACTTTTGGGACTTGAATACTATGCTATTGGAGTAGGAATCCTTATGACGTTGGTTGGTCTTTGCGCCATGTGTTCCGGCGCCATTTCAGGTACTCACTCTATCTGTATACGAATCAGGTTGGTGCTTGGACAGATACAAAATCTAAATGAGCATTTCTGTTCTAGTTTCTGTTCAGACACCAAACATAAGAGAATATTTAGATTTACTGTAATCGCGATATATTTCTCGAGATTGTGATAAAACACGACACAAATTATGATGATTTTAATTTATGTGAAAATAAAAGCATACTAATTTCTCTCTAAATTGTTTGAATGATCGCTTTACGCGCAGATATTGTTTTTCAGTATATGACCATGCTTATTTATTCTATATTTAAAAACAAATGTTCCAGGTTGGTTACTTGACATTACGGATTCTTACACAGCTTCGTTTTATGGCGTTGCAGCCTCTCATGGAATTGCCATATGTCTATACATCCTATCAGCATCCTTACGTAAATACAAGATAGCCATTGCAAAAGCACACCCCATCAATCCCATTTGAAAACATCCATGATGGCAATTTCCCGATTGATGGTAGCCTGATGCTGTCCTCATTAGATGTCCAGATCGACGTGTTCCATTCTGCATCTTTCAAGACTTCGGACGTCGGACACTATGAATGAAATGTTTGAAACTGCTGTAGAATGACCTATTATTACATAAAACAGCTTTCGCTTATATTTAATGTGACCAATATAAAACAAATATAAGAAACTGGACTAAACGTGATTTTTACGACACCTTATTAGCGTACCGCTATCATCAGAATTGGCGTTTGCTATTAGGAGCAGAATATCGCTGTCTCACATAATGTAACATTTGTGCCCGAGAGGTTGACATGTCATTGTCGAAATAAAATCGCCGTGACCAATGTCCGCATCATCATTGAACACCGTCATCAAATACTTAATAGTACATTGATTTATAGCTTCCTCATTGAGAATGTTTTAAATCTGTGTTTGTTATCACGTTAAATAGTAAAATGCCATCATAATATAAAAACCAATGTAATGACTTTTACAATTCATTGCTTCAATGTAAAAAGAATAACAAGCAGGTACTTCATATTGTGTATTTGCTTTTTACTATTTGATACATTTTGTAAAATAATACTTAGCCGGACAGCATTTTAAACAAGTATAATAAAAAAAGGAAATGTGCATTTATAGTTTGTCTGTTTGTTTTCAGTTTAAGTCGTTACGCTTCTTTAGAATGCTAGTAGGTACATGTAGGTCACAGGAATAAAACGACGTCAGTTAAGTCCATTATATAATGATGAGCTTTTCTCATAACGTGTCGGAAGTTTACGAATATTCCGACAACGTGTATATGACGCCCCCATCATTTCCATAATGACGTCATATTGTAAAGATAATTTGTAACTAGAATGTCTTTAGATTCGTTTAAGTATCAAACAGTATTATTTTTATATGTATTCCTTTCGCTAAATATTATACAGATATCAATGGCACATATTCTTTTTTATTATTTTATATTTAATTTGCGGACCGGGGGCGAAATATGAAATCCAGGCAGGTGACTAAGTCAGTGTCACATGCATTCGACCCGTATGATGGGTATTTCTAACTGAAGTCATGAATTACAAGCGCCATCTGTTACCAGACGCTACTCATATGAGCGGTCTAGATGATATATCGATTTCAATAATTATATATTTACATGTATATATGGAATAGATTGTTATACCATACAACGTGTACTCGGAATATTTTTGCGTACAATGAACCAGAACCCTGGTTTTGTATTGAAATTAGTGGTGACACGAAGTACTAAATTACTAAAATATAATGGAATATGAAGGACATCATCCAACCGCAACTATCCTTAAGTATAAACAACTATTGAACCTACTGCCCAATTCACTGTATTTGAATTGTATTCTTTTTGATAACTAGTTGATCTGAAATAAATAAAAACCTTGCATTAAGCAACAATTGTTGTTGCTATACTTACAGCGCCATGTGGTTATGACACTTTCAATATGAAACGATTGATATTATACACGATACACACGTTAAATTACAATATAGATCAAAATGTCAAGTAGATGATAAATGTAAAATTACTGATGTTGCACTACTTGTGTTACATCTGTTACAAAGCAACCCCATTCTTAAATTAAAGTTTACTGCAAGGTCATCGACTAGGGCTTGAAATAAGTCTTAAGTTGGACATGGCTGTACCTGTGTTAAATAATTGGTTTGCTGTCACTGGCACTTTTATCCATTCTACACTGACCTCACCTATGGTGATTTTACGTAACCATTGCATCGGAGTGACATCTGGGAAGGTAGGACTGAGAACAAGTTTATCTCCTGTTTATATCAGACTAACTTTATAGGGGATAAACCATCAAGAAATGTGAATAGTTATTCAAACTTTACATAATTATAGTGCAAAGTAGAGTTTTAATCAAACAAACACATTTGTGCCAATTGTTTTTTTCAGGTTAAAGGTTAAAGGGTATGCTTTCTCAGTAATTTTTATAACCAATTATTCTTATTTAATGTCAATTTCAAACAAAAACCGTCAACGATAATTAAAATTTTTTGGTGAGCTAATATTTGCTACGAGCCAGCTTATTAAGCAACAGTCTGCCACAATACAAACTACTGTAACTAATGGACGATGGTCACTAACCTGAAAAGTAACGACTAATTAATGCATTACTTACAATTCAATATTTTATCAGAACGACTACGGTGAATAAGTTTCCTTTTGTTGTTACAGATAGTGTTTATAGAGAAGAATGACGACAGCATAGTTGACGTATTGAAGAAATATGATATTGATGCGGATAGTGTCCTACACCTTGAAGGATTGTTAGTATACAACTCTGTCTTAACTACAAATTTAATACAGAAAATATAAGGAAAAACAAAGTGACACAGCTTGGCGCGTAAATGATATGTAATTATGTCATGTGACTGAAAGGCCAGGCTATAAAAAGTGCAGACTATGCGAATTCTTTCAAATTCCAAATCTGATATATATGTTATTATAAACAAGAACACGAGACAATTATAGCAATGCATGACAGTGTGATATTTTATCTTCTCTGCATTATATCGTTATGTGGAGTACTAGGAGTCGCCGTGGCTGTTCATATTAAGTACGTATCAAGGATTGATAAAGTAAAGCAACTTACAATGTACAATTAAATCTAAATCGAAAGCATCGATTACTTACATTGTTAAATAGCTAAAATAAGTTCGGTGAGGGCTAAAAAACTTACACCGGAAGTGAACCTGAAAATCATTGCATACAAAAGTTTTTTTATGTAGCAGATTGAACAGCAGGCTAGGCCTATACAAGTTATTTCCTTAGGTTGACATGACAAAGACAAAAATGAAACGGTTATTAAGACAATATTGATGCAAATTATATATTGTAAATAACATAAATCCCCAGTCTATATGGTATAGGGGAGATAAGTCCATGTATGTTTCAATTATATATAAATATTTAATTGATATTTTGA
>NW_018485531.1:0-5735 GCF_002113885.1 Mizuhopecten yessoensis
GATACTGGGTGTGATATGGAAAAAGACATGTATTATTCTCTATGTTAAACAAAATAACAATGAAAAAACTCATCTAACGCGAAAACCTTCATAATGCAGCATAAGCGCCTTACATGATATTCTCGAAGTCATCTGGTTCATTGTTAATACGTATGTACTTGAACGTACAATGAACCTTAGAATTCCCAGGAGGAAAAGATGTCCTTATATCTAATGTTTTATTCTGTTCATTGCGTCAAGCTTTTTTTTGTAATTAGTAGGTTCGTTACGTACGTGATTCACAGCTACACTCCGATCACGAGGAAACGTTATAGACTATAATTGCCACTGAAGCATTTAAATACCCCACAGACAATGCATCAGCGTTGATACGAAAAGAAAAGAAAAAAAGAAGCATGTTTGTAACAGGGATGGGCCCTTCTTTGGTGAAAAGTGATATTGCAATACCTGTATACTGAAAAATAAAAGTTACAGGACTTTCTAACTGAAATGAAAAAGTATTTTTACGTATTTGACACTATTATTATCCCCTCGCAACGAGAGTTCAATAGTATATAGGATTCTACCCGTACGTACGTATGTTTCACTCTTTGTCATCGCTCTAGCGACTTCATTTCTCAACGGAAGTTCATGAAACATACAAGTGCTTGGTATGACAATACCTTGAACAAGCTCGCATTGTTGGTCACTGCGTTGAAGGTCAATGTCGCTGTTACTATTTTTAGAAAAATTATGTCGTCACTCTATCGACTTCATTCCTCAACAGTTTTAGCTTTCTACGTTGAAGGTCATGTCACTGTAACTATTTTTAGAAAAAATCTTTGTCATCGCTGTAGCCTCTTCATCCCTCAACAGAATTTTGTGAAACTTAATTAAATTGTTTGCCATGACAATACCTTCAACAGATGTAGTCACTAGACCCGTAACTGTTACATCATTGAATTTTCTATTCATTTCCTTATTTATATGGCACTCAATGTGTGTATGCGAGGGGATTTGCATTACTTGTGATGCCTTGTTAGTATTACTCCGGCACTTATCTATTCATATATTCAAATGGAGATTTCGAAAACCTTTTTGATCCGAAATCTAACCGTCATTTTATATATCATTGGAAAAATACAATTGTCGAATATCACCTGTAAAACTGTCTTTTAATTTGTTCAAACAACATCAAATGTACTGCTACAAATGGCTGCCATGAAATTTATACATACGTTGTTTTTTGGTTTGTTCACTAATTGTCGAGTCAAAAGGGTGGACCAAAATATATGGAAAACAAAAAATATGCAGACCTGTATTTCGCATATTGTTGCGAACGGGAAACTATCCTAAGAAATTACAATCGGTAACTTGAAAATGCAAAAACAAATCATTTACTTTTTGAATACACTTTGAGATGATTAAATTCAATATATGTTGGTGTCCAATAATTGCGAGTTTTCACTGGGAAATGAAGGCAACAAGTTAAGACGCTCCAGCGTGCTCCTTTATTACATTTATGTCGACAATGTAGCTTGTTAAAATTACTTGTACGGCCTACTTGGCATATTTTCAACGCTATGATATTAATCATTTAGGAAAGGAAAATGAAGTAAGAAAACTTACAACGATGAGACACAAAAGTTCAGTTCAACCAGAAGGATGCATCGCACCATAAACGGTAAAAATTCCAGGACTTCATTACGAGAGACAGAGAGATGATGCGATGCAGATCTACAAAATCATGCTTAACCTTTGGCACTTTCTGTAAACGCAATTGGCGTATACGGAAAGTGCCAACAATTCCCGACCGACAAGCAGATGTGCTAAACAATGACAATTATTTACAAAATCACTAAATCAAGCAAAAATGTGCATTAATACAAACGGGTTTAAAAAACCAAAATCCGACTAACCAAGAAAAATATCTTTAGGGTCAACCTGTCTACTTATATAATTCGATTTCGTCATGCTATACTACAGGATTGCAAAGAACATGAAAGACAGTTACCTTTCGCATTTGGAGGAATATCGATACAAGTTGTTCAAAAGAAAAGACCTTCAAACGAAAACATACCGGTTAACTTTTTCATTAATGGGGTAGTCAACTTATGGAACAATCTCATCATTGATCTAATAGTATATAACAGAGTACATAAAGAGTAAGCCAACCAAAGTGTCAAACGTCTCCTGTACAATTTTAGATTTAAAATATATCCTTGCCTTCTACCGTCCGACCCCGACTGTTGGTCAAGAAATGATGGACGAGTGGCTTTACGTGCGCTTCAATACCGAGTAGTGTGGTTATCAAGCGGACGTCGGTTGATCAAGTCAGTCTGAAATGGTTTTATGCAATAACAAAACCGCCCCGGGTCAAATTTTGTTTTCACAAACAAATTTCTGTATCTCCCTAGATAAAATCTTGACCATATCAATCTTTGTTTTCCATGGCCAATATACTTACCAATTACAGATTATCATTATTGATTTTCCAAGGGAAACAGATGACACACATTTCCCCGGGTCAAATTTAGTTTTTTCAATTAAACATCTATGACATTTATCCCTAGGTCAGGTTTTAGACATATCGTTGATTTTCCCAGGGGCAACGTCAAGATTTTATATGAGATATTTAGCATGTGTGAGTTAAACCTAAGAGCAAAATCTCCAAATGAAATGTACAATTAATTTTCCAACCTTATATCGTTGAAGCTGTCTAATATCAATGATGGCGTATTCAATCCAACATTGTGACGCAAAATATATAGATACTATTACTTAAGGGGCGTAGCCACCGAGAAAAGACGTTAATTTCGGTAAACGAGAAAATACCTCTGCAGTAGCTCGATTACCGCCATATTTGTTATATCACTACCATATTGAAACCTACATTATGTGGGTCTACTTTTTTGTAAACAAATATGGCCGCCTCCCGATACATCTCTCGTTTACGGAAAGTGCCGAAGGTTCCCGATCGCACGTACGAGTGATCCGTGTGATATTATTAAAACTACAAACAATATCTGATAAAAGTCTGCGAATGATACCAATCAGCAACCGGAAACCATCGGTCTTTCTCGTTTACAGAAAATGTCGTCGATTCCCGATTGTGAAATAAAATGTATCGAGACAAAAATATAATTAATATTCTGTATCGTTCTGTGTTGCTGTTGGATATTAAGACTTATCCGTTTTTTCCTGATCGAATTTTGAATTTGTCTTAGTGTCTAGCGTCCTGGAATTTCAGCTGTCGTGTTTTCCTTTTCTCAGGCAGGAAATGAAGATTTGTCTTGGCATTGATGGAATTCGCTCCTCCGCGTGTTTGTAAAAATATTGTTTACCTTCATTCTTTGCGTCTTAATGCAAGAGATGGTTGCAGATCTTTGAGGAGTTTTGTCATAAATCCCTCTTCTCATGTTCTGTAGTCTTTATGCGAGAAACGCACCCCTCTCCTTGGAATATTTTCTAAATTGCTAATGTCTGTTTTTGGTATGGGTCCCAGATTGCAGCTCCGTATTCCATGATATATCTGACAAGAGCATTGTAGGCTGTTTCTATTGTGGCTAATTTCGCTTTTTCGCATTTTTGACCGCGAAAAAGCGAAAATGGCACTAATCAGCCACCGTATGTTTCCGTCATTCTTTGGGACAGTGTGGTACAATGTATGACGCCTTAGATGGAAATGACTTTTTGTTTGTCATTTCTTTCCATTTCATATCCCCTATCAGTTCTGATTCTATGTATGGATATGTCGGTACATGATTTAAGTTGTGAACGTTTAGCTGATATACGTTTTCCTGTTTTTGTTGAATTTCATTCCCCATTTTGCAGCCCAACTTTCGGGGTGTTTCATGTCATCTTGAGTGTTCTATAGTCCTTGTTTGAGGTTATTTCTCTATAAAGTATGCAGTCGTCTACGAAAAGCTGGACCGCTGATTCTTGCAAAGGAAAAGAAGGGGTCCTAATACTGTTCCTTGTGGGACTCCTGACTCGACAGTGGCCTCTTCAGATATTCGCCTTCCATGGCTACCCGCATCTTTCTGCGACTTATGAAGATTTTATTCATTGATGCAAAAGTCAACTGATTCTAGCTTGTTGGTTAGTCCGTCATGAGGGACTGCGTCAAAGGCCTTGGATAGGTCAAGTATTGAAATGTCCACTTGTTTACCACGGCCTAACTATTTCAGAGTATCCTGATTGGAAGCCATGGTTCAGTGATAGTCCAATACATGTTTGCATATGACGTGTGCTAGGATACAGGACGATTTTGTTTTCTTTTCTGCTGTGCGATTGTCTCCCTTTTTAAGATGCAATAAATGTTTGCATTTAGCCAGTCAGTTAGTCCACTAGTTGTTATTGTGATGTTGAAGAGTTGTGTCAGTATTGGTGCTCTATGGTCCGAACGGTTGAGAACTGGTTCAGTTAGATTTGTGTTTTTCCCTTATCGTCACTGACAGGTGTGCCCTGTGACTTAAGTGATATTGTAAAGGCTGTCAATTTCCTTTTTTATTTCCTCTTAATTAGCCCTTTTCCACATGCAAGAATTCTGTTTTGGTGTTTTCTGGTAATGAGTGTTTGTGTTTATGTCAGTAACCGTGATACCATGGTCCGAGATACCTGGTATGCTATTTGATTTTTGACAAGGCTTAGGTTTGTTATAAACACTAGGTCAAGTAGGCTTTTCTCTTGTATGTTCCTTATGGATGTTCCTGAGGTCTTCTGCTATAGTTGTTTCAATTAGCTGACGTTGGGTCGCTTTGTAATTCGATTCATTTCGTATTACTATGTTTTCCCAGTGTATACCAGGGCTATGGAAATCACCAGTAAGTATGGTGTTATTTGTACCAAGGTTTTGTATTGTTATTTCAATGATTTGTCTAGCTCATCTATACCATTCCTGTGGCATAAAAACGCGTCTATGAGATCGTTTGCATCTTGTACTTTTATTTTGTATGAAGACCCCTCCCCTTGATGTTGCGTGGTTATTTCTGTATGTAGTGTAATTTTCTGGGAATATTTCTGATGATAAGTTGGTGTCTTTTGTTGCGTTTTCGCCTGGTTTTACTCCTTTTAGCCAGGACTCGCATCCAAATACAATATCTGTTTTGGTGTATTCCAACATAGTTTTTAACTTCTACAATTAACTGTTACAATGTGTGGGTTTCGTTTCGGCGGTAATCGTTTTTCTATTCCAGATACTTTCCCTTGTGTTAAGCTGGATGAAACGATAACAGTGTCTGTAAGCATTGATACAATTTGTGTTGCTTTTTGGACTAGCACTAGCATGCAAATAAACAGAAAAAAACAATTTCATTCAATGATATTCACCGTTTTATGTTAGACTTTTATAAAATGTGAATGAAGATATCGATTGGTTGAATTATAGAAATTGAATCGAAATATTTTTGTGTTGATTTCCATGAACTACAGTATATTGTTACGGGGAAATTCACGTGACCAGATTCCATGGGATGTTCTACTTCTTGAACAAACACCGCGAAATTCGAATTTAAAAGTGCGTTGTGAACACAGAAAATAAAATAAAAAAAGACTTAATATAAGCAACAAAACGGCATCCTGATTTAATGTTTAAATATTATTATATTATATTCAGTACATCCACTCAACATTTGAACGCTGTAATACAAATGTAGTTAATAATCGCTGGTACATAGTTCAATACATGATTGGTGATGCCAGATGTCACAGCAATCACAACATACTCCTTCACATTACCAGGCAACAGGGAGTTC
>NW_018485532.1:0-5751 GCF_002113885.1 Mizuhopecten yessoensis
AAAAAAAAAGGAGAACATAAATGATATATTACAGAATATATTACAGACGTAATTCTTTACCTCAGGTTTTGTTTACGTGCCTTGTAGATAAAATATATAGAAGTATATGAAATTTACCAGTAACACTATCAAAATACCTTTGTTGTACTTTCATTTCTTTTAATAGAGAACCGGTAGTAACAAAAAATATAAGGCAGATTGAACGAATCAGTAAGTATATCTTAGACATTGATTTCATGGTGAATTTAACATTCCTTTATATATATATTGCTTTGGAACGATATGCAGTTCCTTAGGTCCTGCATTTTAACTCTTCTTCAAATTTTAAAACTGCGAGGAATTAATAAAAAAAAACAACACATATACCTCATATCAACATCATCTCCAAGCAGAGTACTTCTATCCAATATTGACTTGTATGTACCAGACGCATGATTAGAAGTAGCAAACCTTATTTAAAATTGGTTGTTGCACTGTGTGTGCAGATCATTTTAACGGCTAATAAATGACTTAGGGGTGTGACGCATTGTTATAAAAAGTACGCAAGAAACAATCCAAAATCGGTTACCCATTCACAGAAAGTAACGGTATAAATACTACAATAAATGGATCAAATATTACATGAAGATGGTATGAACACGTTACATCAACGCAAGGCTCGTTACGAGATTTAAAAATGATATATACATTATTTGTACCAGGAATAGCTGATTCAGGGTGAACGATATACAATGTACATCCTCACAGATTATAATGTAGACCCGCGGTATATGACCATGGGTTTTTGTATAGAGTAGTGTTTTAAGTTCATCTTTGGAGGCGGAAATGGTAGCTAGTCCTTTGCTCGGCGTCTTGTCCAATGTACAAATATTTAAGTGAACCAATAGGTATATGAGTCCCAGTATACACAACACAGTTTATGACGTCACATGCGTGCTGCTTACACATCTGTGCGCATGCTCTCTATATGCCTGTTATACATGTTTATAAATACCACCGGGCTATACCCATGTACCGGCCTAAATGCAGTGGATCGGTTACAAGAAGTGTGTAATTCAAGTAAAAGTCCTCTATATAACACTAAAAGACGAAAACAAATCATATTTGGAAGGTTTTAGCTGAAAGGATTTTGCGTTAAATAAGTCTTTGTATGACACATTATCTAAGTGTGTAAAGTTTTGTAGATCAAACCATCGTTAAGCTAATCATGAGTTATTTCCCCTTTCCGAGATTGACCGGTATGCACTAGGGGCAACATTCGAAGAAGCGAACCTTGCCAAAATGTATTGGGGAAACCTGTGTGTTGAAGGCTTTAATGACAATTAAAAATTATCTTGTTATCATTGTGTTAAATATAGCTATGTAACACATAATATATGGGTTCAACATGTGTGCAATGAATATTATGTAGAGTGAAGAGAAAAGAAACCATCATGCCAAATATCAGCATCCCAATACCAATAGTGAAGTTTCATTATTGAATTTCTGAAATACTTTGGCAAAAAATTCAAAATGATACATCATTTTAAGCACTAGTATCACCCTTTTTGACTCCAATTGTTTTTTTCTTAAGATGACTGTTTATTCACTGTGACGCTAAACCAATTAGATATCGTACAAAGTGATTTATTTCATAGGAGAAAACTCTACAACACAAAACAATAGCATAACAACGACACTCATCAAGACATATATGCACCCTTTGAAATGGACCATAGGATTATTACAATAGGTATATTAAATAGTACCTATAATTTGTATAAATACGTTACAAATATTCATGTACGCATAGCTTGTTACTTTTTTAAATAGGTATATATTTATGCATGGTACGACTGATTCAGTGCGACTATTAAAAAGCCTAATAGTGGATTTTCTTATTTACGTACATGTCGATTGATATATGGGAGCAACAGTAGTATAGTGTAGACCCGTGGTATATGGCCATTGTATAGAGCACGGTTAGGTACATGTATTGGTAGTTTGTCGTCTGTCCTATGTCTTGTGAAATACATAAATATGTATCTCCAGGCTAATCGACTGGTAATACGGTACAGTTGTCAAACGCTTACGAAACCGTACACACATATACTTGGTTAGATATAAAGAACAATAACAATTCGTTGTTCGAAGGTCAACCATTGCTTGTTATTCATGCACCTCTGGTGTTCAAAATAATACACAGAGGTCACGTCCCCTGTAAGTAACTCAGATAGTTTCTTGAGTCGCAATTACCGTACGTTTTCAAAAAATCTTTAGCACAAAATATGGCGTTTAATTCAGATGTCACCAAAAAGGCAATCCATCAGACACAAAGCTTCTTTTATTTCAAGCATTTTGTCAGAATGTGATATGTACTGCCTTCTAATATACCACCCATATGAACTACTTAGATACAGTATAACGACCATCGTTCTTCATTAATGATTTATAGCAGCAATTTGATGCTGCAACGAAATGCCTGCCTAGCCGTGGGTCCTCTTTGATGGCAAGTTTACCATTCCTGAATTTATTCAACTACATGTACCTGTAAACAGTTCTCAATAGGACGGTAAATGTGCTTTTTATGCTGCACAACACCGCATGTATCTGTTTGGCGGTATTTGAAAAGCACACCGTGCTTTCATGTATGAGCATATTTCTTGAGTCTCAATTTTCATTGTAGCATAAAAAAAAGTATACATACGTCACAAGTTCATGTACTCTTCAACAATAAATAATCTATTCAGTTCTCGTCGGATGATATCGAAATGCACCTATATTGTTCTTTAAATGTTCATGCAGTCTACCAATGAGCTAAATGTTTTAGTGTACGTCCTTACGGTATCTATGTAGTAACAGCATGTATTTAATAATCCTGGTATTACCACATATTAAAGCTCCAGTCTCCCGTGTGTGTTTGTGCTTGTGGTATGTTCAGCTTCTCTTATTATGACAATACAGTACAAAATCATGTCAGCTTAGATGTCAAAATGTCGCAGTTGAATACTAAGATTATGAAAATGTTAAATGAGTGCGAGTCGACGGGGACATTCGTTTCGTGTTTTTGTTGTATATACTGTACTTTTTGCAGTTAACACAATGGCAACGAAGCTAACACAAACTCACAGAGATCAACATTCCAAATGGATTGACCTGTCAACAAGACACAAGTTTACCTTACTGTACAAGATCAGCCGTGATGGATGTAATCCTGAAATCTTCCATCGTTACTGTGACAACAGGGGGCCGACAGTCACCATCCTGTACAATACCGACAAGTCGGTATACGGGGGGTACACAGCTTTCGACTGGAAATCAGATACTGAATATGAGGCCGATGCTCAAGCATTCTTGTTTACACTAGAGCACAATGGTACAGCCCAGGCAATGAAGTTTCCCCACAAAACAGACGGAACAAATGCGATATATGGAAAGAGCAGTTATGGGCCAACATTTGGAGATGGGCATGACTTGTGTTGTTTCACTGCAACTATAAATAAATCCGGAAATATTTTCCCATTGGATGGTAAGGTCGAATCAAGCAAGAGTTATGACATGAAAGGACAAGACTTTAATTCTTTGATAAATGGTCATTTCAATGTCCTGGAGTTGAAGGTTTACAGTGTTCAAGGTAGGTATATGAAACTCAGGGGGATATTTTCAAATTATAATATTGCAATTACTAAAATTGATAATGAATCAAAAAGAATGTTGTCTATGTTATAACTTTATTAATTTAATTGGCGTGGCTTTCAACTACTTACATGAGTACCCAACGGGCGAAACAATACACGCAAACCACATGTCATAAAGTACCCATTTCAAATGCTGTGTTCATTTCCTCACTTAACAATAACTATGCTTACGAATTATTTATGATTTCCCGGCATTTTTAAAACAGATAATTAGTGCTACTCAAAGACAAGTTCAAGAAGTTATTAATATATTAAGATTTACCACCGATTCCTGTAAGAAATATATTAGTTTTGGATATCGAAATGTAAGTAAAAGATACTTTATATTTTTGCTATATCTCTCAAGAAAGTGAAATATTTCTAAGTGTGATGCAATGGAAAACATACTTTACCTCAATAGCTTATATTATCAGAAAATAATTTGCTTTAACTCTGTAAAAAAAAAACATACATATGTATATATAATGTTTTGTGTTCCTTTCCTCGTATATTGTTTTTACTGCCATGAACAATTTTTTTTTCAAAATCGAATAAGGGGTCGAAATTCTGTATAAAATGGGCACAACATACTTAAGCACACGATCTTCTGCTTTTCAAGAAACATATATGAATTTCATGTTTAAATGTATGCGAGGGAGAAATGATGTTAAGGTGCAGACATACTAAAGGACCGGTCACACTGTCACAAGTTTGGCCCACAGTTTGTGGCAATATACCTCGCCACAACTCTTCAGGTATCGGTTAGGACTCGAACACATCTATGCCTGTCGAAGAGATGTCTATTCATGTCGCTAGTTCTCGGCAAACATCGGCGAGAATTTGAACGGTTTTAAATTGTCGTGCAAGTTTTAATCTCGTACATGGGTGATGGTGGACACCTGTCGACACGTAAAAAGTCGTTCTACTAGTTTTGCATGCAACATGCAACGAGTTTGCACGACTTCTTTCAACATATGTACGAATTTTACGTGTTCTGCGAAAAAATTCCTCGACATTGCTACGAATTCTTGCGAGTTTTGGTGATTCTTATAAGGGGTGTACATTTATTGTATCACCGTCAGTTCTCCTGCAGACTCCGATTACTCCTCATCACTTTCTCAGTCATGCGCCCAAAGTAAAAGGTGCTAACAACAAAGTATGTGAAGGACTGTATGAAAATACACCCAAGTTCCCAAATATCGTCATTTGTCGTACATTTTGTAGTAGTTCACTCGTCACAACTCGTCCAAAATTCTTACAAACGTTGCCAAAACTCGACTTGATACGCATAATTTCGAACATTCTCGTGCAAAGGTCTTCGGTTGTTGAGAAAATGTTGTACGGATGTTGCCCAAACTCTTGTTAAAAAAATTATCTTACTACTCTCAGTGTCGGGGATAACTTGAGCAGGAATTGAACTGATGTCCCATTCATTAAAAGCTATCGCAAATTCTTGGAAATTGCGTCGGGTTGTAACTCGCCAGCACTCGTGGTAACTCGTAGCCCAAAAACGTGACAGTTATTCAGGGTCTGAAATTTAAAAACGAAAAAGGCCTAACCCTGTATACAGTGGGTAAAGAGCAAAATACCTTTTGTGGTATTTTAGCATCCCAACTTACATACCGATTGTAAGTTTGATGAATGAAAGTGATATAACAAGAACGTTTCGTTCCAAAAGATTTTTGGTTTAAAAAAAAGTATGATACCTTAACATGCACTTAAAATTCTGAAAAGCTGACTAGTTCGTGCCATCTTGTATAATTAAAATCTGTATCAAGTTCCATGCTCAAGTTATATTCCTAAAGATATATAATCCATCCGATGAGGAAGGTTGGGAACACTGGGTTAAAACTATTGATCTAAATTTCAGTCATAATTTTTTTTATGGATCTTTAAATATCCTAATTTGCTGTTTACGACAGGAAAAAAACTGACGCATATCAAAATCTGCTTCAAATGTGTTTTATATGTGATATTCAATATGAAATAGTTGGTAAGATACCTTTGAGATATTGTCTGTAAAAGAAATGAATTAAACTAACAGCAAATGTTTCAAACGATAATCGTTAATGGGTATTCAATTAAGGCTACATCT
>NW_018485533.1:0-5755 GCF_002113885.1 Mizuhopecten yessoensis
ATTGGCTGGTTGCAAATGCCCTATAACCACGGATAATAATTTGTGGACCGCTTCGAAACGACCTATGAACTAGGTTGTGATAAAGTGGCATGTAAGAACCTCAAATTATTGTTATTATTATTATCCGGTTTCTGCCATGAGGACGTGATATTACTTCGATTTGATCAAGATTTACATGACATTACATGTCGTCGGTGAAGCAGCAGACCCCATTCCCTTCCAGAACATCTTGCCCTAGTTGCTCAAATATTGGTTAACTTTAACCAGAGACGTATATTATACGTCTCTACTTTAACCAACAGTTAGTGAAAATTTAACTTGTTATCAACAAGAAGCAAGGACTCTCAAAACGAAATAAATCTTCAAAACACACCAATCGTATCTGTCTCGACCCATCCATAGCATTGAAATCACATCAGATGATCTTGATTTTGTTATATTTAAATTATTTTTCCTTACCGTTGGTTGACTCTAACCAACATTTGAACAACAAGGGTCAGGTCTTATTCTCCTTGTACCCTTTAAATGTCTCATTTTTCCTAGTTTTATAGATTTTAGGTTAGAATTGCGGTTTTCTTGACATATAGTATTTCACTTTTAAAGTTAGTCAAATACCCGATATTCAGTTTTTCGTGCTTTCGAGTAGGGCGAAAAATAGTTTTCCCACGGATGACTTCGATGTTTGGGCCATATTTTGGGTTGGATAACAAAACTAGTTACCAGTCCATATATATACTGCCAGTGTATAAGACACGTAATATACAAAAAGACCAACACAATCCAACAGAACAACTTTTAATGCATACTCACAACATTGATAAAACACGTCCTGCACTGTTGTTTACCCTATAGTGTACAAATGCTGTTAGTACTTGACCTAAACAATCAGATAAAATAACAAATGTGTAATAGGATGTTCACTTTAAACTGCTTACGTGTAACTTTAGAATAATAATGACAATATAAATAACTTTTAGAAAACAAAAACCGTAATTGGCTTACATAATAGAATCACTGTGTTATAAAGTAATCACATCAAATATTTTTTATCACCGAGATCCCAAAATTATGATAATGCCTGAATACTGATACCTTCAGTCAAACCGTTCGTGATGGGTAGTAAAAACTTGACGTTTTTATAAATATTCTTAATAAAATCAACGCTTAAAAGTTGTTTTTCTTATATAACGCAAACTTGTAGGTGCCAAGCCGACTAGAATTTCTTTATAACAAATATACATGTAACAACATATAACGAAATGTATACACATTCTCTCTGTCAACATCACAATCAAACTCCAACGTGCCCTCCCCAGATATTCACATAACGCTCATCTTCTTCAACAGAACCCCAGTAGGTACTAGGTAAATCAATGTACAGGTTTTCAGTGACGAATCAAAAAACGATCGGAGGTCCAGAAAATCACAATCACAACATGGTGGCTATCGTGCTTTACGTACTAAAGTTTGACTGATCAAGTTATTAATGTATTTTTATAGATTCATCAGAACAATGTAGTCCGATCCAATTGCTGGATCGATCACATAATAACGAGAGATAGGATTATTTTAGTTCAGCTTAGAACCTCCTTTATGATAAAAGATGCAACTTTCCAGTTACCATGTCAAAACAAATACACTTTCACAGGGCCATTCCCATAAACATCTCATCACAACACAAAATGACAAAAATGTTACGAATCCCCCATACTACATATTCCTTCTACCTGAACTTTTGATATTTTTTAAATTATTTGTTATTCGAATAAATGCTTATTCACTTAAATGGCGATTTCGTGATCTTATTTAAAAAATATGTCACTCATGATATACTGAGTTATGAATAATTGAAATAAAGATAAAAATATATAAATTTAAATTTTACTAACTTTCAAGTAATGCTTTTTGTTATGAATTTTATCTTAATAAATAACTTAATTCTCCTTTTTTGTACATCGTTGTCCCATCGTCTACTTTGCTGTGGTCTAATACTCGCCCTCCAGGAGGTCCTGAAATATCTGCTGGTTTTTGTATTCTGTTCCACTTTTCTTGGCCAGCCTTTTGGGTTCCCCTGATCGCACTTCACCGGTGAATTCCTCTGGCGTCTTTGGAGAGTAATACATTATTATCTCATTGATACTAATAAATCATGCACATCAAAAATTATGCTTGTATTCTACTCCGTATGCCCAAAGTATTTAAGCTTAGGTTAGAAAGTGGTCAAAAACGACATTTTTCTTTTTTTTCTTTGTCGTTAAAAATATTCTTTTACATTTTCACCGAGGTTAATTGTGATATTTTTTCTTTTATAGATAAACGTCATTGTACAAAAAAAGTCGGTTAGAATTAGATTGATGTTAAAGTTGAGATTGACTGGATTAGTAGGCCCTGGTTTACCCAATAACCCCGCCCCAGACTCTGTCAATCAAACAACACCAGTAACATGAAGCCAAGTAATTTAGCGGCAAAGTTTAAAAAGAGTAAGAAATCAATAACACATGTTTAGTTCCTGAATTATTTGACAGTACCGAGTCTCAGTGTCGTTGACCTTTTATCTTGTAAACACATACTGGATAAGGTTATTTCCATTTCGTGGGTAAAGTGTCTATGACTCTAAGTGAAACCAAATGCATGCTATAGAATGAAATGTGAGCGTACCCTTTTCTTGATCATATGTGGACTCTTTTTAGCGACCCGGGAACTCCTGTCTTCAGTGGATCCGAAATAGGGGTTGTTATCCTCCTGCAATGGTAGTATATATCTTAGCGTCTAGTGTTTGTACATGTAATATGGATTTCTGAACGGCCAATATGTATTGCGTAAACCACAAGTCTATGTGAAACCGGGGACGGCTGGTATACAACTCGCCCAGATGTTCTCTACAGTGGTTTCACTTCAGTAGAGTGAATTTAGGACTAAATACTTGACAATATCATAGACGGCCATATAGACCTAGCGATGAGGAAAGTGTCTACAGTGATTATCTCCCCTGATTTAAACCAAAATGAGACAATTTGAATTCATTGGTAACCATTTCGTACGACAAATCAAACCGACCTATTTCCTATTCTATCCTTTTGCAACTTTTGTACGTTTCTTGTTCTGATTTAGGATATTGAGCATATGAATGGACATAATGGAGAGAAAATGTATTTCAGACATTTTTCCTCTGACGTAACGGATATTACCATGGAGTCGGCAAGGTCGATGCTCTGCAGCATGTTGCTGATATCATCTGTGCTCTGTGATTGTGTGTTAATGCGACCCTTGTCATTGGGACAGCTCAGCATGTGTTCTGAGTCACAAGGACAGTCCTGCTGCTTCATCAAGTTCCGGTTGTTATCGGGGGTATTGGCAAATGTTTCCAAGCAGTTGTCGTCGGCTGTAATAGAAGGATCATATGTATGTCTTCCACATCAAGACGTCACATTGAATAGACTGCTTCAGTTGATTAAAAGGGGTCAATGAATAGTATCCGTTAAACAGTGTGTCAATGACACGATATTTCAGTGCGACGGCCTCATGATATTTTGCACATATGCAGTCACCGTCCTAAATCTGTGTTGTCAGAGAAACAAGTTTTAGTTGTGACAAAATTGGTATATCTTGAGACATAAGGCAATTACTCATAGTTGAGTTATCGTCTCTATCCAGTCAGTACACCATCACGATTATGTTCAGGTTAGATACGACCCCAGCAAGCCTACCTTTATATCCGATGGGGCAAGGGTTAGGGGGATTGCAGTATGCTGGAAGGACCTTGTCTGTCTTCACTTCCTTGGGGTTTTCTTTTCCACCTCCAGTTCCACCTTTTACAAACAAAATATCAATATTCATAACACAGATTTTAGCGTACTGTAATTCCTTAGACTAGGCTATTTGATATTCCACTATCTTCTTGTGTTGTTCAGTGTATGTTGTATACCAACTTTGTCATTTAACACTGATCAGAGCATCATGCTACTCTAGAGAGCAAATGAAAAGAATTAAAGGACACATGCTTCTTTTACACAAAATAATACCTTGTTGCAAAAAGCATCAGTTCATCTAAATGCCTTTGATCGGAATGACATTTGATTCGTCCGTAATCTGGGGAATCACGGCGATGTGTTCAGTAACATATGTCGTTACGTTCAGGTGCCTGAACCACCTGACACTATGGTGTATGATCTCTCACAAAGCTATATATATATAGTCTATGACCCTGCCAGACGCTTTAAATGTATACATGTACCTACCTGACATAGATTGATATCCCCATAGAGGACTCTGTTCTAGGTACTCTTGGTCCCTCAGTGCGGCCTCTCCAAGCAGCTCAGGCTCATTGAGTGGGGCATCCCTGTAGGACATGCCCCAGTCTCCAGGGGAGCTCCTGCTTACAAGGTTATCTTCGTAGTAACCGGGGTCAAGGTCGTACAGACCATTTAGCTCGGAGAGAATATCAGAGTACGAAGCGCCATTCACTAAGCCAAGAGCGGCGATCAGTAAGAGAGGAACCATTCCTGTCCAAAGTCAGTATGCAAAAGATTAGATTTAACATGCATTCAAGCAAATTGCGTCTGGTTTTGTATTATTTTATGGTTAAACATTTGCAGGATGTATTGCATAATATTCCTTAGGATAAACTTAAACTTTGTACAAAATAAAACAATGTATAAGGCGATGCCGTCCTCATACGTCACAGAATAAATAACTACTGCATACAGGACAGTGATATCCGCATTCTGGGCAGTGCCTGACAACCCTAACTTGACCTCGTAACCTTTGTGAAATATGACGTTATACCGCAGTTACAGACTTCAGAGACATGACGTTATACCGCAGTCACAGACTTCAGAGGCATGACGTTATACCGTAGTTACAGATAAAAAGTATTGTGTACTACATGTATATAGTATCAATATAGCCGTAATACTTTGATTGACAAACATCTAACGGATATGTGAAATCATACATAAATGCAAGACATAGTTAAATCACAGAAAAGAAAAACATCATTATAAAGAGATGTGACGTCAAACCATCTAAAATATGGTCGACAACACACAATTTTCAGGAATAGACAGATACATATTTGTATGACATTTTGAAGCTTTAGCAAATCTAAGCCAACGTGCTCTACCAGAGAACTTGGTCTAACGATTTGTAAGAGGAGAACTGAAGATTGATGGCAGATATTTGTGTTTTCCGGTTCCGTGTAATTGGTACTAATAACGGGACCGTTTAAGGACATGTAACGCAATACTACATCAGTTCGGAGCCGCCCACGCCATTCTGTACTCCGTAATTCTGTCATTGTACGGTAATATCGATCTGCTCCCGCTGTTAAATCGTATGGTCTGTACCTCAATGCAGTCAACATCAATAAACAATGCACAAGGGGAAATATAGCGGATATTGTAAATGGAGATTACGCCTTAAGTTGGCGTGACCGGTCTATTTTAGAAAATTGTTTCGAGAACAAACAAAAGACTAGATAGCTGCTTCGATGTCCAAGAAGCGGGATATGCTTGGATGTCACTGGTTCCTAAAAGCGGATTTCAATCTGGTGATAATGTCATTGGGTGAGAATCATATAATTTTGAGTAAAATAAAAATGTATCTAGGGGCTCATTTGGTAATGCTTCGGTTTATTGACTGTAAGATTAAGTGTTTTAACTACACTAGTCATCTCAAAGCTCTCTGACATCACAAAACCCTCTCTGACTAAACTAGTCATCACAAAGCCCTCTCTGATTACACTAGTCATCACAAA
>NW_018485534.1:0-5757 GCF_002113885.1 Mizuhopecten yessoensis
ATATTGTAGGTTGTTATTGTTGGTATGTGGGAGGTTGTTACTGTGGATATTGTAGGTTTATATTGTTGGTATGTGGGAGGTTGTTCATGTGTATATTATAGGTTGTTATTTTTGGTATGTGAGATATTTTTACTTTGTATATTTAGGATTGGTATTGATTACATGGTTTTATTGTTTAACTCTGTAGGTTGGTATTCTGTAGTTTGATGGTTCTTTTTTAAAATACTATTCTTAACCTGAAGAGAAGTACGTCATTGTTAAGTGTGATATCGCTATATCATTCACTGGCTTCGCAATAAAAAAATGACTACATTTAAAAAACGCAGTCTATTGTATCCTGAACTATGCAAAACAAATTACAAAAATATTCCTTCACTCTTGTTAAATCTTCCATTTCATCTTTGAATAACCAAATTAACTTAATATTTTTTTGTTTTTTTTTGTTTTTGTTTTAATTTATTCCCTTTTCAACTGTTTTAACCATTGTGATGACGTACCCAGAGTACAGACAGTGCAAACAGACTTATTGCGATTGTACTTAATAAGACATAAGAAAAATGCTAACAAGACCTAGCTCTGTACAGTGTAAATTCTGAGACCATATGGGAGCTTTATTGGTGCCAGTGCTGAGTTGTGGTGATCACGGGTTTGCTGTATCTGATATCCGACTTATACTCAATATGTCCTATAACCATATCTAAAGTTAGGCAGAACAGTGCGTGCCACGTGTATAAGGAACATAGCCAACAATATTGAACTTAATTAGGTCCTCAAGCCTATGTTATATGTACGATTTCTCGAAGACAGAGTACAGATATTGTGATGAAAACGCGTAATCGAGGAAATATCATATTGAGCAAAACTACGCTAATTACCAGCACGTTTTAGAGTGCAGAGAGTCACGATGCCGAGCGATGAGTTATTAAATCGTTTGCTTTGGGAACCTCATTTTTTTGTCATTCAAAGGGAAAAAATATGAATTTCATGGAAACTGTTTTCTTTCATAAATATTATATTTATATAGATTTTTTTTAGATTAAGGCAACAAGCAAACAGACTTGAACTGTTCTCTGTTATATAAGTATATAAGTGCTAATTGCTCTTTGCAGTATCAACTTCATCTCTGGTCTTGTGAATATACAAAATCATCTTTCAAATTACAATTTGTAGCTATAACCAATGAAGTTATCGATGATATGAATCGCATACTTTTTTTTTTTTTAAAGTCGCACAACTTTGCAGGCTATAGAAAAACCAAATATAAAATAAAAGTTTTCTCAGCCATAACTTCAAAAAACCCATCCTATACAATTCGTCACCGTTATGTGCAATATACTAACACCTATAAAAGTTTACCTCGAAATGAGTTATTTTAAAAAAACTATTTAAGTTTTCACTAATATGAAATATGTAAAATATTTCTCGCTGATATGGGCTTTCGTATCTATACTTTTGCCATAAGTGTATGGGCTTAATAGAATTTGTAAGATGTTTCGGTGCTTTAGGCTAGTTAAAGCCTATACAATTTTCCCAACATTAACAATACAAACTTAAATAATCTCGACTTATGGCTATACAACACTATAAAACATCTCTCCCTTATCGGTTGTATAAAACCTAAAATAGTCCTCTCTTTTCGGGGCGGTGGACTCCAGATACTTGCCGCGAGTCTAAAATATTGTCGTTGTTTATATGAGCTATACGGAACCAATAAAAAACATCTCTACTTATGACTCTATCAACTTATGAGAGTATTCTCTGCTATAGACTTTATTGAATTTTTAAAGTCTCCTCTGCAAAAATATTTATGGAACCTATAAAAAGCCCCTCTAGTATGGTTTATTTAAGCTCTCTCTGCTGTAGACTATATAATATATATATACAAGCTCTCTCCGCTGTAGACTATATAATATATATATACAAGCTCTCTCTGCTGTAGACTAAATAATACATGAACAAGCTCTCTCTGCTGTAGACTTTATAATATATATACAAGCTCTCTCTGCTGTAGACTATATACTATATATGTAAGCTCACTCTGCTGTAGACTATATAATACATATGTAAGCTCACTCTGCTGTAGACTATATTATACATGAACAAGCTCTCTCTGCTGTAGATTATATAATACATATACAAGCTTTCTCTGCTGCAGGATATACAAAACCTTTTTATTTAACATCTAAGCAGTAGACTATAACAAGCAGTTATATCTGGGCTATATAAAACCAAAAACAATCTATCATCTGTGGGCTATATAAAACCCCAAAAGTTATGTCAGCTGCGGGCTATATAAAACCTAAAACGGTTATTTTAGCTGCGGGCAATGCACCAGTCCTATCCGGTGTAGGCAAAAAACATAAAAAGACATTTCTTCTATCTATGGACATTAAATTACTTCTGTTTGCAGTATACAACCTATAAAAGACCCTTCGACTGGGTTACATAATACATATTAATGTTCCCTTTGCTGTGGGTTATATAAAACCTCAAGTAAAAGCGATGTGTCGTTTCCGTCACAGCAAAGGAAACTAGATCACATGAAATTGCAATTAAATTTGAATAATAAGATGAACCGCTGCGAAAAAGATTTCTACTCGTTAAAAAATACACTGTTCTGGTTTTCCTACAGGACCAAATGTGGAATGAGGTTTTAATTATGTTTACGACTTAAGGGATATACGCATTTACGCCTGGCTGTTCTTTGTTTTTGAAAACCTTGCACACTATACATTGTATGTGACAATCGTTATCGGTTTATTTGCCCATTTAAATAGATTAATTTTTAAACAAACTCAGTTGCAATAATGTTTCCCTACATTCGAAGCTACTGTTGTCACCGTTGTCATGGCAATACAATACAGAGTGGATGAATCCACACCTAATCAATGGAGTTAATTAGCTATGTACGACACAGGCGTTATATCATCCTTACTTGAGTGACTTTTTTCATCAGATGATATAATTTCTGTTCAGTTGTCGCTATGGAGCAATCACTATGCTCATCATGTATAGCATCATTACTGAGCAATAGTTACAGTCTTCATACCAAACATCTTGCCTTTTAGTATACACGTAAGTATGTTCACACCATAGAAGTATGAAATATGACTGTAATAAAAGTATTTTTGAATGTTCACCGTACAAAATTGTATAAATTTGTGCAATAAATCGTGCAGCATTACTAAGATTATGGGTACATAAAAAACTCACCATTAAAGATTACACTGATTTGCTTGGCTACAGTTGTGAGGTCGTCACCTTTTTGATTGGAGTACCAACAAACTTTGAGAATTATTTCGCTTGGGTGCTGAGGATAAAGGACAGTCTACGTGGTAATTTCTCCATGACTGGCTATTTCCACAATTCACATGGTTAAATATCGTTGAACTAGCTATTTCCACAATATACACGGTTAAATCTCGAAGGACTGGTACTACAATTTACTACAATTTACCTGGTAACATTTCTAGGGACAGGCTATTAATACATTCTAGGTGATTAAATATCTAGGAACTGGCAATTTCCACAATATCTAATTGATTAAATCTCTAGGGAATGGTTATTTCTATAATCTACATGGTTACATTTCTAAGGATTGGCTATTTCTACAAATATACGTGGTTAAATCTCTAGGAACAGGCTATTTCTACAATCTACTTGTTTACATATCTTGGGACTGGCTGTTTCCACAATTTACGTGTTTACATCCCTAGGGACTGGCTATTATAAGAATCTACGTGATCAAATCTTTAGGGAATGGCTATTTTACAAATCTACGTAGTTAGATCTCTAGGGACTGGCCCATATCTACAATCTATATGGTTGATTATCTAGGGAATTGCTATTTATACAGTATACATGGTTAAATCCCTAGGGACTTGCTAGTTTACAAATCTACGTGGTTAAATCCCTAGGGACTGGCTATTTTACAAATCTACGTGGTTAAATCCCTAGGGACTGGCTATATCTACAATCTACATGATTAATTATCTAGGGAATGGCTAATAATTCACCCTACATGGTTAAATCCCTAGTGACTGGCTACTTTACAAACCCACGTCGTTTAATCCCTAGGGAATGACTATGTATACAGCCGATATGGTTACATTCCTTGGGACTGGCTATTTTACAAATCTATGTGGTTAAATCGCAAGGAACTGGCTATATCTACAATCTACATGGCTATTTATACAGCCTACATGGTTAAATCCCTAGGAACTGGCTATTTTACAAATCTACGTGATTAAATCGCAAGGGACTGGCTATATCTTAAAGATGCATGGTTAATTATCTAGGGGATGGCTATTACCACAATATAAGTGGTGAGATCGCAAAGAACTGGGTTTTGCGTTTATTTACGCCAATAGAACTTTAGGGACTGGTAATATTTACAGTATACGTAGTTATATCTCAGAGTACTTATTATTGCTACAAGTTATGTTAATATGGGTCGGAGGACAGCCTGTTTCTGCAATTTACGTTGTTAGATATATAGTTACTGACTATTGCTTGAATCCACGTTGGTGTTGGTCTAAGGGCAAGTTATTTCTACAATCTTCGTGGTAAGATATATAGCGATCAGTTATTGCGAAATTTTATGTTGGTTTTTGGTCTATGGGCAGGCCATTTCCACCCTCTACGTGGTTAGATCTCTGGGAAGCGGCTATTGTTACAATCAGTATCGATGAAACTTCAGGGATTGTCTATTGATGCAATCTACCCATATGGATACACTGTATAACTCCAGGACATATTTGTATTATTACGAATGAGGAACGAATGATTTCCTGCATCACATGAATAAGTAAGTCAAGTTTGTGTAGTTAGTTCCGTATTGGCATTGATCTGTCTGTAAACTGTCATAATATATATAACAGTTGTTCAGAAAGCAAATCCTTATCTGTAATTTACTAGTTTCCACAATGTAAAAAGAACAAAATACAAAAAAGTATATATCTAGTAAGGCATACGTCAGCAGTATTTTCAATACACTGTAGTACACCGTGAAAAGTGGAGATGCCTATACGTGGGTTCATAGACCACACCAATAACCAGCTCATCATCAACACATATCGACCACAAATACATAAGATAATTTGGATTTACAACATAAAGATTTTATTTCGAAATGAAATCACTTCTCTCTCTATACAGTAAATGAGAATTGCGAGAATCCCCCTATACCCAAATCACCTGCTAATCACCTCCGCCATTGATGTCGCTTGCAGCGTGGTCGGCAATGTAGATGAATTTCATCAGCGCATACAAACTGATATAATTAGCACAGCAAAACCTACTATTTGCCATTTGAAACGACATTATGAGATATGACTTGGGAGGATGCAATTTGATTTAATCCCATAAAGAATTACCAAGGCCTGATCAAATGTTTCCAGTGATAAGATTATTTTGGCTCCAGGCTATTGTCGACTTTGTTAAAAGTGGGTGCCACTTGTGTTTCTAATAAGGCAATTCCGGTTATGCTATATTAATAATCGTCAACCAAATGTTCGGAATACCAGGCAATTTTCTTTTTCCGAATTCAGTTGAAAGGATGAAGAAATTGGTCAATTATCAGCAGTAATCCATTGATGTTTATTAAATTGTTAAATGTTTTGACCGCAAATCAAAAATGCATTTCCCTGGAAATAATCCGTATCAATATAGTCTAAAAGGAACTTTGATACAATTAAGTTAAAAGAAATGTTTGAATTCAATTAAAATATAGTTTTTGGGTTGATTTGTATTTGTATT
>NW_018485535.1:0-5758 GCF_002113885.1 Mizuhopecten yessoensis
TTATGCCTCGGTTGGGATTTTGTTACAGAATCTTAACCCTCGACCATAACCCGATCTCGCTCAGTTACAGGTCATATATTTTATTAGTATAGTGCCGTTGTCTAAAACTCTAATCAGTTGAAGACTCGCTGATTTACCTGTATAAATCCGTACTATTTCTTACACAGAAAAGCAGTCCTTTTACTCGACGTCCTAACATTGGTCTTCATCACTATCTGTAGTTTACAAGGAGTTATTTCCCTTCCTATAAATACCGCTTTTTGTTTACTCGATGAATATAGGTTGAACAATATACTAAAAATGTTCCGCAAATCTCGCGTGTACCCTGTAAACTGCCGACCTTTTGTATTCCTTTAGGCGTCATAAATATTCTTGATCTCTTCATGTATATTGAAATATTCCACTTCTAGCTTTTGTATATTCACAGATACATGTACACTGTTTAATTATGTTGAATATATTTCTGCCTATGTTTCTTTGCCAAAGGTCTCTGTGTATAAATGATGACAAGCGTTTGCTCTTTTCTATTTTCCGTAGATATATTTCCATATTCCTTTGCGTTTTTTTTCCTTTGGCATTATTTCTTTATTTGATCTTAATTATATATGTACTTTCGTGATTACTGTGTTCTCTTCCTTGTCACACTTCTTTCTCTTCTGAGCTCCTTTTTATACTCTCGTCCTTTTTCTTAATGCTCTGTGTTGTGCAATAAAGAGGAATACTTCATTTTTTTCATTTTGTGTTTCTTCTTTGTCCAATCAAATTCTCACAGAACTTTATTTGACCCTGTAAAATATATTTTGTTGAGGCACTTCATGTATTTTTCAAAATAGCTTAGCATAACAAAGTTGATACATAACCCTTTCTGATGTTGTTCTTAGGTTCGTGAAGTGATGGTTGGTAACTGGCTATGTTGAATTTCCTCTATTGGGACTTAGTGTAGGGAGTGATCTGTCAACACTTTTGTTGTTGTGTAAAGTTCTACAAACTGCCTTATAAACAAACGACAACTCTTTTGTGATGATACAACACTGCAGCGTTTAATGTCACGGATATATAACAGTTGAGCAAGTACCGTATTTATTGTAATTAGGATTTGCCTTGAGCATTCTCATTCACACAGCCTTTTGTCTCGTCCCAGATTTATATATACACATTTAGAAAGTATATATATACGACAATAAACACATCACAAAAACTAGACGAAACAGACCTATATAAGTAATACTGTTGTAAAGGCGCATAACAATAACTTATGTATTATAGTATTTGTTTTCTAAGTCTAATATATATATATATACAAAATATATCACAGATTCCTTGGACGGCGTTTATGTGAGAGGTTACCTCCCTTTCAAGAAGTCACCTCCCTTTCATAGCGAGTATGTTATCTAACACATGGTCACACAGTACGACAGTGGTAATAAAACATGATCAGTTGTGTTACAATGATATTAAATGTGTTTTATCACATGAAAACAGACATATTAAAGTATGCAAAAACATATAAAATAATTTAAGATCGTAAAACATCTACAAGTTTGTGTCAATGTGGTTATAAGTTTGTGCAGTTCCAATATAAATGTCAAAACGTCGACGACTTGTTTCATTACCAGACCGTTATTTCCACCACTCAGTTGAAATACGTTTCGTATATTTAATAGGGCAAATCCTCAGTTTCTTATACTTATGCAAACCTGGAAATACTGTTTCTGTCTTAACTATATGTATGCTTCACATTCATAACTGTGAGAAAAAAACGGCCTGATCAATGATAAATATGTCATTTGATAACATATTTCAATTTATCAATAAATTATAATCTGGACTCACTTTTAAGTCATTTTCAGTTATACCATTCAGAAAATACCCTGTTCATGTTCCAACAATAAAATAATGACATGTAATCTTAAATGATAAGGTAGGGTCTCGATGTAGATTTTTACCTATGGAGGTCAGTAATATTTAGAATATTAAGAACGAATAGTTCACTCTTATATTTGTCCTGTATGAGAAGGTTAAAGGTCAATCTTGATCAAAAAATATAACACTAACTTAACCTCCAGAAACCCAGCCTAAACAAGTCCTGGTCAATCTTGTGTGATCTTTAATACGAAAATATTAAGTGATCTTCAATGCGAAAATATTCAAACAAGTACAGTGTATAAGTTCCATTTGTTAACAGGACGTTCTTGTATCTCTCCTCGAATCAGCAGAAAAGTGTTCATTTTACAAAATGGTTAGATTGTCTCTTGTACTTGTTTGATATTAAAATGTATTAGGGCTTGTCACATCCGCTCGTTGTTGATCTACTGGCGCTGGTTTTGATTGGTTAGCTGCAGCATCTTCCCTTTTGCCCTGCGCGGATGTGGTAAACCGGAACGAGGTTCCTGGGGCAGGTGGAGCCTCGGTCTTGATTGGGGACCGTCTTCCGGCATTTGTCGGCGGGCGTGAGAATTGTTTCTTGAATGCTTCGCTTACTGGTGGACGGATATTGGTCGTAAGTTCTACAAACGAAACGAAACGCAGTATAGACAAAATATCTACAAAGTTACATTTGAATAGGAATAAAAATTATCACGAAATGTTATATATATAGACAAGATAGATGCAAAGGTATTTATGAGGACAAGATAAAAAGGCAACGTTAACTATTTTGGCAAGAACAATGCAAAGGAAACGTTACTTACATATACGCGATACAAACGTAACTTTACATGTATATTTATCTATTCCAAACACTGCCTTTCATCACACACAATCAAACCCCTTAAACTCGCTGTTAGGAGAACCATCACTTGACTTTATTGAATCAAACGTGGAAAGGAAGCAATTATAAATATCATAAAAGGGAATTTGTTCATTACACTAATTCGAAAGATATCGTTTTACACATTAAAAGATGGCGTAACTAACAGAGTTACAACAAATTACAATATGAAGGTGTCGAAAACAATAGAAATATCACAGGTTCACCAAAGATTGGGATTTAAGATTTTATATCGAAATCAATATAAATAGCGATTAGAGAGAAACTGACTTTATAAACATAAATTGGTAAAAATACAGTAGAACTGTTTATACAAAATCTTTTAAGTAAGCCTAAATACCTGACCTAATGGTTGGAAACGTTTTTGCATGAGCAGATTGATAATTAAGAATGAGATGCTAAAACACATAAAAATAGAAATATATGAAAATTAGTGAAATTGTAATATTGTTCACAGTTTTTGTATTTTGTATGACACAGATCCCACATCATTTGAAATAAGTTCCGACGAAAGCAATCCCTTTTCAGTTAAAAACCTGTTAAATAGTATATTCTCGTACCCATACATGTACAGTAATTACCGCCTGTATTAATCATAGTTTCAGATATATGTATATATTTGATATTACGCCACCACCTTAGCTGAAGGTAAGCTGTTATGCCTCTGATTTATTTAAAGTTATTTAGTTTTGTTATACAAATGAAATAAAATTACATGTTCAAATTTTCGGATTATAAGCAACACAACTCTTCAGCAAAACACTACGAAAGTCAAAAGGTATGTGTCACATCACGTGATAGGCTTTTACTTGCACATATGTGGCAAAACAGGTGAGTATAAACCAATGGTGAGGTGTAGTGATACAAACACATTCCATAGCGTAAAGTGTCTGTATAGTTCCTTATTTTGTAGTATCCTATGATATTACGTGATAAATCAGCGGTATTCGAGGCGGATCTCACTCAAACACTAACGGATCTAATGTTAAGAACAGTCTGGTGATACCATGTGTAGTGTAGTGTAAGACGCCGTGTTAAACAGATGTAGTGGAGTGATCAGTGGTGAATGGCTCGCTTGAATTTCCGTGAAATATTTCAGGTGTCCCGTGGGATGCAGGGAATATCATTTGTAGAATTAAATCTTTAATTAATAAGCTCTTAGCAAAAAATGAATATAGCTAGACCAGGACTTTGCATACTAAGGCTATGTCAGCTACAATATTAACTGTGGATTTAAAAGTATTTTGTAAAGAGTGACCCGTTTTGGAGTAGGTACCGATCTCTCCTTGGAAACCATATAATTGGTGCTGTGTTTGTGATTTAATGATTAACACACATTGTTGGGAAGGCCACCTGTGCTTAATTACGTAAATTGTTTCAAATCAAATTACTAGTGCTGCTTTGTTCATGTCAAACGTTTCAGTGCGATTTATGATAAACCGATGTTGATAACGCAAATCACAGAAACAGGGGTGCTGCTTGTTCTGACTGTTGTGTGGAGACATAATAAGCGACATATAAGCAGCACAATCATTGTATACCTCCTACCTCCTGGAAACCTAGCACTTCCGGGAGGAACTCAAACTCTGGAAAACCAGCAAGACTACAGTCTGAACATGTGTTACATGTTAGAGGCCAAAACACAGGTTAACACTGTCATTTACTCACGCTTCTAATCAAGACAATCGTTCAATTGTAATCTGCTTATATCAAATCACGAATTGATCTAATTTTCAATAATATTTCATATTCAGCCGCTAAATATGACTGGTCGGAAACAAATTACACCATACTCCTATATAAAATACTAAATTGTATACGGACTATGACATGCATGTTCAAATTAGTAATTCTGATTAATCTTGTTACGAATAATATAAAAGCATTTTCCAAAATTGTTTTTAAAATGATTTACTGGCAGACCGTATTTTGCAACGATTTTCGTAATTTTAAAAATATGAACTTACCTCAAAACAACTATTTACACCAATTTATAAAGTAAGCCCCTAAAATATTGTTAGGATATAATAAAGGTAGTTCAGTTTTACCATTAACGTTTCACACAAGATGTTAATCATCTACAACACTACAGAGAACCTACTTCTATCCAAACAATTGCTTTGATTTGTAATTCAGTCGTGTGTTAGTATGTTTCATTAAATGTTAAGGGTGTGTGTGACGTAGTACCCACCATCCTGATCAGTAATGACGGGTTTGGGTGGAGCCTTAGGCCCCATGGACTGCATCTGTGGCTCCCCCGGGACTCCGTGATCCTCCAGGATGAGCCTGTAACACACAACGTACACGGATATATAGCAGATGGAGGAAGGGCCTCGTTACCCAACAGTAGTAATGCCACACTAAGAAACGTGTACATATGTATATTAAAAATCGTCTGTTAAATGATGATCAACGCTGAAGCTGCAAAAAGAGCATACACTGATCTAAATAAGTTCATTTTGAATAATAAGGTTAGGCTAAAAATCTTTAAATTTTATTTATTTATTTAATTTTTGATTTTTGTCAAACTACTGGTATAGTTTTACGATAGCCTACCCTAATGTGTTTGTGTCAAGTAAAGTAAAGAATTGTATTCAAAGTCACTTATATAAATTTTGTAAATGAAGTATTTGCACACCCACTGTCTAGAGGATGATCCACACACAAAATGAACGTTTCAGGCCTAATAAATGTTTGTTAGAGAAACAACCCTGACACAAATCACCATATTACATACCTGTCAATTGTCCTCTCCATATCCCCAGGCATAGTTTGTTTCTGACCTTCGCCGATAGGGGGCAGGATAGTTCTCTGCTCATCCATAAATTCGGGGTTGTAGTCATGTCTGTAGTAAGTCTCCTTAGATCCCATGGCCGCTTTTATCATGTCCATCACCATCGTCTTTTCTAAAATAATATCCATAGCGGTGTTGTTAATGTAATATCTTCTCTATAGAAATACCCATAGAGATGCTATTTATGCTATGTC
>NW_018485536.1:0-5758 GCF_002113885.1 Mizuhopecten yessoensis
GGACTAGGGGCGTTGAGGGTCATTGCCGGCCTCATGGAGGATATACAATTAGCTGTTTTATTCGTAATCTGTAATAAAGGAAGTACACATATATGAAATTTCAAATTCTGTAGACAACTGATGTAGGATATATGGCATTGCATTACAAAGAAAGACATAAACCCCCAATTTCATAATAAAAGGCGTGAATATTGTCAGTCGTGCGTTATCTGGTTGAAAATTGGCCATTTTGAAGGAAATTAACTAAACACTTTTCAATTTAGAAAGTCTCCGCATGCAACAAACATTGTCATACCAGTGTTCATTCGTAGAAAGGATTTTTGTTTGTCACATATCACCATATTTTGGCTATTTCTGCATAGCAACGCAAGTCTGTTGCTATGGTAAGGCATCTACGCATGCGAATTAGAAAAAAGATCTGCACCATGTAAGATAACCCCAGTTCATCAATTTGCTGTTATAACAGCAATTGGTAAATAAATTCAAGTTGAAAATCTTTTACTTTTTATGAGGCCAAAAATGACCCATAACGCCCAAAGTCCTTTAAAGTATGACATGATTACTAAAATGCAATACAAATTTGCATTTTATAAAAACGTTACATTGGAATCATTACATTGAAAATTATTTAATCATGAATATAGTTTATCAGTAGATATTGACTATTTTGCGTTTTTAAGTTTGAAATATGCTGTGCTTGATTAATACACGGTATCTGTATTTAAGTTTCATACATAACCAATGTTGTTTTCACTCACACCAAGAGTATCAACCTTCAAAGTTGGTAAAGTCCAAATTAAAGTATAAAACTATGTCTTCAATTTGTACTTAAATCTTAAAATAGCACAAGCAAAGGTTAAAATAATTATGTGCGTGCAACACTTACTAGACTGTCAGTTTTGATAAAATTATTATGTCTGCCGAAAGTAATCTGACAAAACAAAATGGACATCTCTTTTATTTTTGTTTTTCACTACGCGAATTAAACTGTCGATGGGCCGTAAAAACACACACAAAATGACAAACCAACAAAACGAAATAAACATAATATATTATTTTTTTAATCACGGACTGAAGCATAGTTTGACTTGTTCATCAAACTGTATGATATAAGGTTTACGTTATGCCCCTTACTTAAAGAATTCCTAACAAAGGGATCGTTTCTGCAAAAAAGTATGCAAACATCTGCTTGTTTGACCTTCATATCCAAGTTATATTAATGGGCATATCGTTCTATATTAACTTCATAATAGCTCAAAGTCAGCCCTGCTGTCCAACTTTGAAGGTTGATATCATTATTTGATCTCAAAAATGGCAAAAAAGAGCATTTCCCCCGCGGAGGATTTTCCTTGATATTTTCCCCTGTTATTCTATAAAAAGGCGACTAAGATATTCTGTTGTTAATACTTTGATGTTGAATCATAGATAGACAGGGCTAGTTTTATGACCTTATTCGACATTGCACGCTGATGGTCTCTTTCAAGTCAACTAAAAGAGCGAGTGAGTGAGTGTGCGTGCGTGTGTGCATCTCGTTGACAAATGTGGGTCACCTACAAGTCGAACTGCGTGAGATGGATGTCGAAGATGCTCCCGTTGCCGCTGTCGAATTCCTGCTGCCGTAATATAATTAGACAAGGATGACAAATTAGCCTGAAACAACTGTAATTGCAGAAAATGCAAGATGACACGCGAGTATAGCGGAATGTTCATACCCGTGTGAACATCCCGGCGTACAAAGGGGAAGCCGACACGTTTACAAATCTCCCGGAGAGTCGTCGCTTTTTCTTGAATCGTTGAAACGGCAAGAGACAACGTGTTTAGGGGTTAAAGCGTTGTAGATTTTCTGGGAGGAGCGATAAGAGAAAAACAGGAAAGCTTAACAGAGACAAGCCAAAACATTGGTAACTAGAGACGGTAAATTATTAGTTTATATTTGTTGGTTCGGGTTTGCCGAGTTTTTCTTTTTACACTGATAGAGACACAGCCAATGGAATATCCTTTTCCAAAAATGAATGTTGTTGAAAATACGGAAAGTTCTAGGTCGCCATCGTGGTCTCATTGGAAAATGTGTTATTTCTTTGTGTGATATGAAGGTTTATGTTTTTGATTACCTTCCTATCCTGAACTTTCCCCCTTGACAGCAACATCCCTGCTTCCCATACCTATGCTGGTGTTTACATGTCGCAGTTAGTGACTAGTTAGGTTGTACGCAAGGGCTTGGTCCGAATATCACGACCTCAGTGATAGCTGTCGACTGCTGACGGACAAACTTATAAAACAGGTTTTTTTCCAAAGATGCAGGTTGATCAAGAGTATGGTCGCCATCAGGATCTCGCAGAGATGCTATTTCTCTGTGTGATATGAAGGTCGATATTTGTAATTATGCAAATAAGAGCGCCTTGTTGTTTTGTAGTCACTTTCGGAGTTATCGATGTGAGGAAGTGACATTACTTGGATTTGACCCAGATTGACATGGAAAGTGTTATTGATGAAAAAAAGACGCTGAACCTTCTGGAACACCTGGTCTTATTATCCGAGTACTTTTCAATGATGTCCATGTAACTCTTTCCTTTGTTCATTTTTTGCCCTTCTTTTACAGGGTAATTTTTTGTTGTTGTTTTTGTTATTGTTTTTTGGGGTTTTTTTCTTTCTCATAATACTAGTCAACTCTTACATGGTATGTAAAAAACTGTATGTGTTCAATGTATGTAAAAGTAGATATCTCTACTATATAGGTGTGTACGGGGTATATAGGAGTATAGGTCTACTGACTGTATTTGAACAAGGTAGTAAAAGTAGATATATCTACTATCAGTATGTGAACAAGGTAAATAAGAGTTGATATTTCTACTATCTTGGTGTGTACGAGGTATATGGAGTAAAACTCTGCTGTCTGATGGTACGGGGTGTATTGGAGTGAAGGTTGCTGTCTGTTGGTTCTCTGATGGTACGGAGTGTATTGGAGTAAATATTGCTGTCTGTTAGTTCTCTGTTGGTACGGGGTGTATGCCGCCGTACTGGTTTGTATGATGTATCAGAGGGAGAAACATGTGTGATATGTACGTGAATGTGACAGCCACACGCGAGCCTTCACTCTTAATGTCTTTACTATGCATGTATACGTCTTCCTAGATTATCTGATGACAAGACTCTGTATCGCCCATACCTAAACGTGGCGGTAAGGAGGCTTGTTATCTATCGAATTGTACAATCCAGGGGAACAAATCATAGATGTTATAAAGTATCAAATGCTCCGTAATCCAGCAGTACAGTCCGAGAGGTACAGAATGAAAGATGTAACGCCCTTAATGTAAATTGTTTACAGGAAAAGATTGAATGACAGATATAAAGTCAAATAGTGTATATGTTTGCTGGTAATTTTAAACTATTGTCTTTTCTGATTTACTATATATGCTGTTTTGTTCAAGAAAATAGTGTAAAATAAAACAGACGACGATAGGAAATACTGCAAAGTTGTTAAATTTCGCGGGGTTAATATCGCGCAAATTGCAATTTCTGTAAGTCTATTTCGGAACACCTCGCAAAGAGTTCCCAGTGCTTGTTACTACTAGCATCGAACAACTCGACGATTTCAAAATATTCACGAAGGTTTTAATTTCGCAAATGTTTACACATTCGCAAAATTCGCGGAATTAAGACCGTCGTGAATATTAGCAACTGTTCAGCAAACACTTGTCGACATAAAATTGTATTTTATAAAAGGTAACAAATTCTTCCAAAGGTACAATCTGTCTGAGGTCTCGGTAACCGATCAATGGCATTCGTAAAGAAAATACTTCCAAACCAGTGATTTGAAAATGCCAGTCAGAATACAAAGCCTCATGCTTTTGATTGCGGTGACGTATTTTGATGAGAACAGTTTGGACTGACTGACTTTCGTAACGATCGCAAATCACTCACAATGTAGAGATAAATGACCGGCGCCAGCCTTAAAACAGCTCGGCAAAGAATATTAAAAAAAATATGCTTCCACCATGATGCGTTGATATACTGTCCAGAGTTACAAGAAAATCGAAGAAATTAAGACACGTTTTGTTTCAATTCTATCACAGCCATAGTTCAATCCCAAAATCATAAAGTTAGACGGAACATTTATCACATACTTCTAGTGACCAATACGTATGTCAGGGAGTTGGAATTCTGCATTTATAAAGGTCATTTTGTATAACTTTAAGCCAACTGCAAATATTAATGTCAAGTGATATTTTGTTAACTGTGTCCTCGATAATACCCAAAATGTGTAAATAATGCCCAGCACAGTGTGTAATAATGCCCAGAGTGTGTAATAATGCCCGGATTGAAGTGTGCAATTATACCCAGATGGATAGAATATCAAGCGCGTGATAATGCATACCGAGAGGGTTAGAACACCTAGAGAGTGTGCAATACGATGTTAACTGTATTTCATAATGTCCAGTGCTATTAATACGATATAAAAATAGGCTAAATCCATCAGTTAGATCGTGTACGTATTTCCGGCTGTCAGACATGCACAGAAACCGGAAAAAGAATGGAACAGTTACAACGTTCTGGTACGAGTGCTACCGTTGTATGTTTGACACAAATCTCCTTGACAGTTGGTTTTACCCTGGTGTGACTGGACAAGTGTTTGGCTTGTTTTTCGTCTAGTTTTATTTTGTTTACCTTTCTATAAACAGCAAAGGTCATTTCATGACGTGCCTCCATGTGTGTAATGTATGCATGCATATGTTTATATGTGCTGGAGGTGGTATGTTGGCGTTATTGCCTCCTTGTGATAGCGCGGTTCTGATGCCGACTTAAGAGTGCTACCTCTCTGAACTACCATGCGGAAGGCACCCAGCACAGTATTTTGCCCGGTCAGATGTTGGGATAGCCCATAAAGCTTGACGTTTTAACAACTACCATTTAAGGGCTTTGGTAAGTCCGAGCCTGGGAACAGAACACGTTGCTATTACGCAACACGTTCTACAACTGGACACGTGTCTACAACACCAGTACATATGTACGTTACGGACGCAGATATAAATCTTGTTATCAACTCGATAAATTCAATTCAGAAACAAATGTTACTGCTAGTGACACCATGCCTGACATCATAGCGGATACGACGATAAGAAGATATTTTCAGTGTGATAATGAAATTACTCCTGAAAAGATTTCTACATGACTAGATGAAAGGTAGAGAATTAATCACAGTATCAATATAAGTAGTTATTGATAATGGTTTCTTCCCAACGGAGTAACAATATATGTGTCAACGACAATGCCATCTCTGCCCGTTGTAATTTGTGTTTTCTCGGAATAAAGCTATGCCACTTATGTGTGTTGACATATGTTTTCTGTTTCGTGCTCGAGGTGGCGACTTATGCAGGGAATGTATCGTATCGCTGAATGCTAGGTGCCTTTACAAAATACAATGAAGAGTTAGGAGTTATTGTTCACAGCAATTCTTCAGTATCTAACTTAGCATCAGTAAAATTACACTGAAAGTGGCTTATTCTGTCAGTGTAAGTGAAACTTTGAAAAGCTGTGAGCAAGCTTTTAATGACGACAATTTGTCAATGTTGCGTTAAGCTGTGAGCAGGCTTTTGATAAAGACAATTTGTAAGCGCTGCATATAGCTGCGATCAGGTTTTCGATAACGACAATGTGTCAGCGCTGCGTAACGTTGTGTGCAAGCTTTTGATAAAGACAATTTAACGGCGCTGCGTTAAGCTGTGCGCAAGCTTTTGATGAAGACAATTTAACGGCGCTG
>NW_018485537.1:0-5763 GCF_002113885.1 Mizuhopecten yessoensis
TAAACATTTAATACCACCAACAAGTTAATAGAATTGTTGGTGCAACATGCCTTAATTGAATTAACCCATTTACCCCTGAAATTTTATAATAATCTATTCCAACCATTGAATTGGAAGAGCTTAAATGTGTCTTCAGGGGTGAAGGAGTAAATACTAACCTATCAACTGTAAACTTCATTAGTTTGGTCATATCTTTATCTTTTTTACGATTTTCAAACCCTCTTCAAAATCCGAGTATTTGTGTGTATAATATCCCAGTGTGATTATTTTGTATCCCAGAACATGTATGTTTTCAAGGTTTAAATATTATCAACACTTCACAGATTTAGAGGTCTGTGACATTAATCGTGCTTAAACATACTTTCTGTTGACGTGCACCAGGTTTTTACCTATTGTATTATGGCTGTATTTTCAATTCTAAATAAAAGTAGGATTTTGCTGTAAAATGTTATAGTTTTGCTTCGACACACATTCGTACTCTGACCGCCAATATATACCAATGTTTCCAATGTTCGCTAACAAATATTACGGGTATAAAGAGAGATTTTGCCCTCTCGTCCAACGATAATAAAACGGTAGTAAATGCTTTCCGTTTGACAGTATCCTATAAATAATTAGAGAGTGCTTATAATGAAGTTCATGCTACTGCAGCAATGAAAAATTCGTGTTACTCTGAGACCCAAACGCAGTTAAGCTGTATGATGCAAGGTACATGTAGTTAATTTTGGCATGCCCTATTTATTACCAAATGTGAAAGGTGAGGTCCCATGTACGTGTCTTAGGTTATCTGACTTTAGTATATTTTGTTTGTTCGAGGTTGAGCACGTTCTAAAGTCATGTGAAATCAAGTCTGAAGGAAGACACTGTCGAAAACAAAGAAGGTAGAAAGAAAAGGAATGAAAGCTAGAAGTCCCAGGTTTTACAATTGGGACATCTCACCAAGATTGGGTTCCGCAATGTGCCCAAAGCATAAAACAGGGAAGTAAACCATATATTTAAGAAGGGAAACTCACAACAGTTGCTACTGTGGGCTTATTCTTTCAACACAAAATTACTGTAGGTACAGCATGCCGTATGATAATGTGTAAGAATTGTGTAATATAATTATACATATTTACTGGACCGTCAAAATGCCAAAGGAATTAAAAACGAAACATCAGATTAACAGCATGTATGGGGTTCCTATGTGGCTGGGTCTTCCGTTATGAAATATTGCAAATTGACAGCCGTAGTCAGTTGATCTGAAACATGTTCGTGTCACTGGATAAAATTTCCAATATCAAGACTTGTTGTAAACATACATATTTTATCAAATTTTACCATATTAGCGCATTGATGAATTGGCGCACCTGCAAAATAAGCAATACACAAAATATGCATGTACTTCAATCGGCGGAATCATAATTTAACGCATTATTTATAGCGCAAAAAGTGAGACTTCCGATACATTAGGTCAATTAGAGCATCAATCTTCGGTTATTTCATACTTAAAGGTAGCATGCATATATATGTCAGTCCTTCACTTGTTGTCGTGGTGTGACACGTCTATGTATTGTACCAATGTATTGTAGTGTAACATTTTTACCTTGTAAAACATTCATACGCATGGACCTATTTTTACTCGAAGTAGTAAAACGATCCACACTATAGAAATAACACCTAATCATAAAAAGGTAGCTTTCTGGAGCCTTATAAGGAAAAAAGAGTTGTTATGGAACTATAACGTTGTATTCTTCCAAGGACATCTAAACTAATTGATTAAGAAGTTGTTTATTATGTAACATTACAAACAGTTACATGCGTATACAGTAAACCCTTGATATTACGCCACGCACTTAATGTGCCAACTCACTTACTGCTAATATATTTCAAATTCCATATTTTTCTCCTATTGTTTGTGAAGAGTCCCTTTATATGTATACCTCTTTTTATTGTCAAACACCTTTATAATGCCACACTTTTTCTCGACAAATAATGGCAGTATAACAAAGTTTTACTGTATCACATGTACGCTACAAATATACTAACGACATTTTATTTGATTAAGATACATGTGCGTGGAAAAACACTAGAAGAATTTCAAAAGTGAGAAGCAGACATATTTTGTGCATTAACAATCAACAAAACAAAATTTAGAGTTGAACAACCAATCTTGTGTTTGTGTGGTTTTCTTTATTATAATATGAGACTCGATATACCATATATTCACATTTTAAATATGTTCATATTTAGTAAACGTTTCCCGCTCATGCATGGTATACATATTTGCATGCAATATATAATCAGCTATGATCTCCAACAATACTGGTAATTTGGTATTTGGTAAGTCTGCATGCATTCAAATATCAACTCCCTGCTGAGGTAAGACAGTGTTTTCAACGATCTTTAAAGAATAAGGTTGTAGGCTCTGCTGGGGATTTCTTAGTTCCCAAGTTTTGCTCAAACTTTGATTGTCATACATGTAAATATTTTTTGTTCGTGTAGTGACATGGTAAATAATATACGCACTTTACTTCTAACTTTTAATTTACTTCTTTGATTCAAATAATGAAAGAGTTTTTTTCGCTTCTCCGTCTCAACAGTCGTTTCGACAAATTCGAATTTCCACTCCTAGAAAACAACACAGTTTTTATGGTGCAATGTAGTTGAGTTTGGGCCTACTATATATAACTATTACCAAAATGTATAGGTTGAATTATAAATGTGTCTTATTATCACCATAAACTCAATTTTCTATAAGCAATCGAGCCAATTTGATACATGTTGTATATCAGATATGTCGTATTAAATCGTATTTTGACAAATATATCCGCTTATGTAGTGTATACCAATTATTAAAAGTAAATGAACACAAATACATCACTCAATTCAATTTCATGTGTACAGTTAATTTGATGATTTAAAGGCGATATGAACATTACAAATAAACAGATTATTTGACAGTACCACATAATACAGACATAAATGGCTACAGTTTCACCGTCCGCAGTTCTACTGACATATATAACTAGTTACAGACATGAAAGATGCTATAAACAATAAATATAGTTTGAAAAAAATAATAATATAAAACTGTATAAACTAAAGGAAACAATATAGTAAATATTTGTTTAATTATTACATTGTACACGGATCATAAAACCATCAACACTTTTATATATTTGTAATAAAATTTTAAAGTAATCCCACTACATTAATAACTGGATTAATATCGCTGTGTTTGACATGGTCTATAATAGCAAGAACATTTATATTAACTAAACAACAGTTAATAATCCGTAAACGGACAACAAAATTATTTAGCAGTAAATTTTGAAACGTAAAATAGGCATATATATTTATCATAATGAAGGAACCAACGGGACATAAAATGTAACGTTACAAAGGGAGCACTAAATGTAACGTAACAATGGGAGCACTAAATGTAACGTAATAATGGAAGCACTAAATGTAACGTAACAATGGGAGCACTAAATGTAACGTAACAACGGGAGCACTAACTGTAACGTAACAATGGGAGCACTAAATGTAACGTAACAATGGGTGCATTAAATGTAACGTAACAATGGGAGCACTAAATGTAACGTTACAATGGGAGCACTAAATGTAACGTAACAATGGGGGCACTAAATGTAACGGAACTAAGGAAACACCTCATGTTTAGAAACCAGGGACACACTAAATGCACATAAACCAATGATACACTGAATGTCAAGAAACCTCGGAAACACCGAAATATGACGGAACTCAGGAAACGGCAAAACCCCAAAAAGGAACCGATATACTACATGTAGCATATGTACATGTATAAGCACAGACACTATACCACCAATATCTGTACTGTTTAGTTTTGGTGACAATGGTATGCATATCTGACCTTCCCAATTTCATACTCAATTGCCTTTAATAAGAGTTCACCCATCCCAGTTCCTGGTCAAGTCTTCAGTTAGTGCCCTGATTAAAGCTTATTGAATTACCTCCAGCTATGTTGAAATTGCTAGTCTTTTTTTTTGAAAGTTACATAAAAAGTCCTACATCGTAACATTGTACGATTTGGTTTAGAATTTGTTATTGGAAGTGGAGTAGAATCAAGAGGAACGAGTTCGTTTGGTGTTTATACTGAACAGGGACATGCAATACCCAGGTGACTTGAAACACAAATGACCAACACCACTACGAGCTAATTACACAACGTGCTGAATTATTAAAGGGTTTCAAACTTCAGAAAGCATTTTTCTTGTAGACATAGGTATTCTCTCATAAATATTCTACAAGAAGGCTGCTGAAGGATGGTGCATCTGTGCTTACGAACAATCAGCACTGTATGTCTCTCTAAAACTCGGTGCTATCTGAAACGATCATTTTCTAATCTTGTTCAGTAGAATTCTTCGAAGATTTTTGACTTCAGGTATTCTTGTGATAACAAAGGCGATTGCATCTTTATGTCACCATCCAGTCCGATCTAAATAAAAACCCTGATGTGAAAGTAAATATTCGTTATGTTTTAATATTCAGAAATGTTTAAGATACAAATATATATACGATTTTTGAAACGAAACGTATTGGCCTATCTCGCAGCTATAGATATTTCCCATGCTCCTTGTTGATGGTTAAGTTGCCATTTCTTTTATAATCGTTCTGTAAAGTACCGTTTAATATTCCTCCGGTGAGACGTGAACATGTAGTTAAAGAAAGCGACATCATGGCCCTCACTCTGACACTCCTCAATGTTGTATGGGATAATAAAAAAATGTTAGAGCTGTAAAAAAAATGTAACGACAAATCTAAGAATGAAATGCCAACACAACCTCTCCCAAGAGTGTTTGACGTTAAAACAAGTATGGTGCTCAGCGGAGTATACGTATTGTCAGCTGCATGTGCATAGGTTAAAACGGATATCAGGTTCCAATAATGTTATGACCATGCTATAATGATTTGAATTTCAATACACCAAATGTATTGAACATCATACGGTGCTATTTGAATCGACTCGATTATGTGTCCAAAAGAAAATTAATGAATCAAGCAAATGCGTTATTAACACATTATGACGTCATGTGATTCAGTGAACAGTATTAGCGGGAAACCATTAATAATTTCGTGTAAAAAACAAATCCCTCTCGTCCGTTAAACGATTGAATTTATTTGAAATTATTCAATTATCGAAGCTTTAGAAATTATGTACAAAATCTGCAACCGTTTTGCATTTCTTAATTAACGACGATATTGGTATTCAATACCAGTAATCTAGTCGTGATTTATACCGCGCGAGATTAATTGACTTGTGCATATGAAGATTTAATCGAGAACGGAGGAGGAAAACATGTTAGGCATTTTTTCTTCTTTTCTGTCTTAAAACAGACACATTTATTTCAAAGCCTTTGTCATTAAGGTGTTGTCAACTTTGTTTACTTACAGTAACAGAAATTTCCATTTTTGACGAAGCTATTCTCCCAAACTATCAAGACACCACTGAACAGCTAACAGCTAGCAAAACATGTCAGTTACGTTTGATTCGAGTTTTTCAAGTTTAAGCAAATTCTCGTATTACTTCGTGCACAAATTGAGATACCTCGCTTAATTGTATCATGTCTTAATTGATTGATTTAAAATATCTTAATCACGAATCAAAGCATTCGCCAATGAGTCTTGAAGGGGATATAATATCAACACGTAATTGTTTTGTTCAAGTGTTAGCCAAAGCGCTAATGAAACACATAATGTGTGTCTATTGAAATGATTTATCCTTGAACTGAGTTTTTT